>NW_026530695.1:0-52469 GCF_014839835.1 Dryobates pubescens
GAGGACTGGTGAGGGCAGGACTGGCAGCAATCAGTGTGACTGAGAAGCAAGCTTCAACTTGATTTTCGACGGCAATATTTACAAAGCATCTCAGGTAAATATGCACCAATGGCATTGGTCCAGGGTTACATTACCGTACCCGGCCTCTGTAATGGGTTGGGGCAGGTCCCCTCCCCACCACAGGCAGAAATAACGACTCAGGCAAACGGATTGCAAAAGTGATGAAAGTTTAAATAGAAAGCAGTGAATGTTACAGAAAACCCAAAGCGCAGTGACAAAGAAAGATCCCATCCCCACCTGAGGGTGCATCCAAAACCCCCAGGGCTCCTTCTTCCCCCTCCCTCTGCTGGGCTAGTCTCAGCTGGCCAGGCCTGAGACTGCCCATCCCCCTGTGGCCTTGGGCCCAGTCAGGCCCATGGCCGGGAGATCTCTCCCCCAGTTACCAAGTCTCGGAGAGGGAAGGAAAGAGGAAGTGCCAGACTCCGCACTGGATCTTATAGTGGTGCAAAGAATTATGGTAGGAAATACACAATTTCCTGTGTCCATCCCTCTGGGCTGGACTTCTGGACACAGGAAGTGAATGCACCAGGGGGGCACCCAGCTCAAACTACAACATGCCACCCCTGTATTTCATACCATAATCCTTGCACCCAAACACATCATCAGATCAGAAAACTTCTGATGACATGTCCGGCAGAGTCCATATCTTCATCTGGGCGTCCACTCAAACAGTCTCTCATTCAGGCTCAAGCATCAGTCCATTCCAGTTGTTCTTCCTCATGTGATGGAACCTCCCAGCGACGCAGTCCTTCTCCTGCAGTGTGAATTCCTTGTGGGCTCCTTGGGACATCCTGGTCACCTGGAAATACCTCACAACTTCTCAGCTAAGCCTTTACTCTCCTATTCAGCGGCAAATTCTCCACCCCTGGGGCAGGCCAGTCGGAACAATCCGGCTCCACGACTGCCTTTTTCAATCCATCCAGGGTGCCGCAGCCAACCGCTTTCACGCGGACCAAAGCTACACGGATGCATGTCAGAGGCACTCCGCACCCCCCGGCTGGGCGCTCGCGTACCGAGGCAGGACAGCGTCCGGCTGCACAACCTCCACCCCCGGCAGAGGGAGGAGCTGCGCCACAGCCCGCTGAAGAAGCAGGGAGGCGGAGCCAGGTGCTCGGCGCCATTTTCGGAGCACGTCCGAAAACACCAGGGAAAGATTTACAGCTGCCGCCGCCGCCTGAACGCAGCCCGGCTCGGGCGGTGCCGCCGCCGCCGCTTGAACGCGGCCCGGCCCGGCCCCTGCCGTCTCTGTCGCCGCGATGCAGAGTCCGAGTCACCTCCAGCAGTCGCTTGCCCGCTCGCCGCGGGTGTCCGCTCCCCGCAGCGGCCGCGGGCCGACCACGCTCTGCTTGCTGCTGCCCCTCCTCCGCTCCCTGCCGCTCCGCAGAGAACGAGGAGAAGGCAGGTCTCGCCTTCTTAGGCTACTCGAGCATTCTTAAGCTACCCTGGGCAGAAAGTCACAGAAAGAGCCACCCCTCGCTGTTCCCAAACAACAGGAGGGGCTTCCATGCCATCAGCCACGCACCAGCTATCCTTCTGCAGCCCACAGGAGTTCACACAGTTGCCCCGGTAACACAAAACCTGAGCCCCAACTTTCCAAACCCAAACCCACGCCCAGAACTAAATTTAAACTCTCCATCTTTTGCAATCCGAGCTGCAGTTGGCCCCACGTTGGGCGCCAAAATGTAATGGGTTGGGGCAGACCCCCTCCCCACCACAGGCAGAAATAACGACTCAGGCAAACGGATTGCAAAAGTGATGAAAGTTTAAATAGAAAGCAGTGAATGTTACAGAAAACCCAAAGCGCAGTGACAAAGAAAGCTCCCATCCCCACCTGAGGGTGCATGCAAAACCCCCAGGGCTCCTTCTTCCCCCTCCCTCTGCTGGGCTAGTCTCAGCTGGCCAGGCCTGAGTCTGCCCATCCCCCTCTGTGGCCTTGGGCCCAGTCAGGCCCATGGCCGGGAGATCTCTCCACCAGTTACCAAGTCTCGGAGAGGGAAGGAAAGAGGAAGTGCCAGACTCCGCACTGGATCTTATAGTGGTGCAAAGAATTATGGTAGGAAATACACAATTTCCTGTGTCCATCCCTCTGGGCTGGACTTCTGGACACAGGAAGTGAATGCACCAGGGGGGCACCCAGCTCAAACTACAACAGCCTCCTTGGGGTTATGTTCACAGGCTGCTTTCTCACTAGCTCTTTGTTTCACACACACTCTGTTTCGCATGCTGTTATCTTGTAAGCAGCTGCGAGCACAGCCACAAGGCGGCCTCGCTGCAGCAGCACACCGGCTAACTGCGAGCAGGGAACAGCAAGACAGAGTCCGGCCTGCACACTTTGCTCAAGCAGCTGCTCCACAGAACCATGTCCCTGCAATTCAAGCCGTTCCTCAACACCCCGCAGACCCTTGATGCTGGCCCCCTGTGCACCCTTGATGCTGGCACCCCACGCACCCTTGATAGTGGAACCCCGCAGACCCTTGATGCTGGCCCCCTGTGCACCCTTGATGCTGGCACCCCACACACCCTTGATGCTAGCGCCCCGCGCACCCTTGATGCTGGCGCCCCGCGCACCCTTGATGCTGGCACCCCGCGCACCCTTGATGCTGGCACCCCACACACCCTTAATGCTGGCACCCCGCACACCCTTGATGCTGGCACCCCACACACCCTTGATAGTGGCACCCCGCACACCCTTGATGCTGGCACCCCGCGCACCCTTGATGCTGGCACCCCGCGCACCCTTGATGCTGGCGCCCCGCGCACCCTTGATAGTGGCACCCCGCACACCCTTGATGCTGGCGCCCCGCGCACCCCTGCTACTTGGACCCCACCCCTACCACCCCAATCCTGTCCCAGCCACACCTCCCTCCCCCAGGACAAGGGCTGGAGGCCCTCTCCTTGCTCCCTCCCCAACCCCATCGGAGAACATCAACTCTACCCCCACCCAAAGCCAGCCCAGCCCAGGGCTGTGGCCACGGTCCCAGGCAGTGGGAGAGGTGACGAAGGCAAGCGGGGCAGAGCTGGGGGGAGGCGATACACACAGCAGTGGTTATTGACCACCCAGGAGAAGCCTAAACTGGGGAACTGCAGAGGGTGGTGGAGGTCCTATCCTCCCAGAGCTGCTGGAGTGTCCCGTCCAGGGCTGGCACAGGGTCCCTGTGCTCAGGCAGTGGCAGCTGCAGGGCTGAAGAGGCAGAGTCAGGCAGGGTCCCCTCCCTGCCCCCAAGGCATTGGGAGGGGGGGTCTGAGGTACCCCTCCTGCTGTGGGCAGAGGGCAGGGGGCAGGAGGTGGGGTGGGAGGCATGGGCAGGGAGAAGGGGAAGGGGAGAAGGACAAGAGGAAGGGGAAGGTGAGGCCTTGGTACTCACCTGGTGGTACCGGGTTGAAGCCTTTCTTCTGATCTTCCCTGCACAGAGAGGAAGTCATCAGCTGCCCTGCCAGGCTCGGGGACTGCCTGGCAGCACCTCCCAGGGTCCCCATCCCAGCCCCTCCCCTCCATCCCATCCCAAACCATCCCATCCCATCCCATACCATCCCATCCCACCCCACCCCTTCCACCCTATCCCAGCCTTCCTCCCACCACCCTCTGCCTCCTCTCCCCCTAAGCTCTCACCTGATCTCCACTTCCAGACGGCAATGCCCATCCCGACGGTAGCCACGACGGTGACCACCGCCGCGACCACTGCCAGCACCACGGGCAGCGACCGCCCCTCCGGCTCTGGGGGTGGAGGGAGGAGGAGAAGAGCAGAGAGAGGCTAAGGAGGAGAAGGGGAAAACTTCCTCCCCAAGCCTCTCCCAGCCCCCCTCAAGCCCTCCTCCCGGCCGCCCCCAAGCCCCTGCCGGCCGCCCCCAGGCTCACCCCAGGAGTAGAGGCGGGGCTGGGGCAGGCTGGAGTGCTCCACCCGGCAGCGGTAGAGCTCCTGCTCCTGCGGCAGCACCTCGATGGAGGCCCAGGTGGAGAAGCTGCCGTCGCTGTTGGGGACGATGCTGCCCCGCTGGGTGTCCTGGTCCCGCACCTCGGCCCCCTTCAGCCAGCTGACGCCGATGGGCCGCGGGTAGAAGCCATACAGGCGGCAGGACAAGCTCAGGATGCCCTGGCTCTCCTTCCCTGACACTCGCACCACTGGGGGCTCTGGGGGACAGAGGGGAGGGGGTGGGGGCTGCAGGAGGGATGCAGCCAGCCAGCCCCATCCAAGCTCAGCTGCTCAGCATCCTCAGCATCCTGACCCAGCTGGGACCCCAGCCCCAGCTGCTGCCAGGGCTTGGCCCTCCATCCTCAGTTCCTCAGCATCCTGGGACCCCAGCCCCAGCTCAGCTCCTCAGCATCCTCACCCTGCTGGGACCCTAGTCCCAGCCCCTGGAGAGCTTCCAGAGCACTTTGGGTGAGGAGCTCAGGGGCAGGGGCTCAGAGCTGAGCGCAGGCAGAGGCTGGGTCAGGGTTGGGACTCCCAAGCAGGAGCTGCCTCTGGGCCTCTCTCCCTCCCTCACCTCTCCTCTCCAGCTCAGCCTGCCCATAGCTCAGGTATCTCTTCAGCCACTCCACACAGGTTTTCTCCAGGTAGTGCTTCCAGTGCTCAGCCACTGTCCCATCCTCCTCCCACTTCCTCTTGGTGAGCACAGCTGCTTGGTCTGCTGCAGTGAAGGTCTTCATGTCCTCATTGAGGGCCAGGAAGTCTCTCCCATCGATGGCACTCTGATAGTACCCCCTGGTGCTGCCATCCTCCAGCAGGTCACAGCCATGTATCTGCTGCAGTGTCTGAGGCCCTGGAACACAATCAAGGCCCCAAGGCTGAGTGGCTGCTGCAGCCAAGGGCCTTCAGTGGGGCACAGACCCCCCCAGCAGCAACCCCTAGCTCCATGCCAGAGGAGCTCAGGCTGTGGTATGAGAGCTGCCCCTGTCCTGCCTGAGGTCCTGGGCACTGGAGGGATAGGGGTGAGCAGAAGCCCCTCTGGAATCAGATCAGCAAATCCCAGGTGGTGTGAAGCTGGCACAGGGCAGCCAGGACCCCCTGGGGCTGGGGACAGTGCAGCTGGAGCCCTGTGACAGTGGCACCAGGCAGGGCAGGGCAGGATATGTGGGGGTTGGGAGTTCTCCTCTCCCAACCCTGCCCCCTGCCAGCCCCACAGAACCTCCTGCCAGCCCCACAAAAGAGTCTCCCACCTCACAGAACCCCCTCCCAGCCCCACTCACTCCCACTCTGGTTGTATCTCGTCTGCAGGATGTCAATGTTCACTTCGTTCATCCTCTCGTTGATCTGTTCTAGGTGGGTCTGGCCATCCCAGTACCCCTGGTCCAGGTTGGCCTTCATCCACTCCCTCAGGGGCTCCATCCTCCTGCTGTTGCTGTCGTAGCGAGCGATGGGGACCCCATCCACGTACCCCACAGCCGTGAACTGAGGCAGCCCCCAGCTGGGCTCCGCCAGCGAGATGTGGAAATAGCGCAGGGAGTGCAGCCCTGGGGGGACAAGGAAGGTCCTGGGTGCCAAGAGAGAGAGCCTGGGGAGGGTCTGCGGGGTCTAGGAGCTGGGGTGCCAGGGAGAGAGGGTGCAGGGGGGTCCCGGTGCCGAGATAAGGGAGTTGAAGGGGGTCTCGATGCCTAGAAGGGGCCCAGGAGCTACCCGATGCCAAGAAAAGGAGGTCCGGGAAGGCGGGGGGGGGTGCGGCTGGGGCGAGCGGTGCGGGTCGGAAAGGCGCAGGGTGGGCGGAGATCGCACGGGGTAACGAGACAGACTGACGGAAGATGGAGAACCGCTGCCAGCAACAAGGAGCACGGGGGTGGGGGGGGGTGTCCCTGTGCCAAGGAAAGTGGGCCCAGGGCGCTCAAGGTGCCAAGAGAAGGAGAGAGGTTGAGAGGGGACTCCGATGCCAAGAGAAGAGGCTCCAAGGGGGTCGCGACGCAAAGAGAAAAGGTCCCATGGGCGGGGGGGGGGTCCCAGTGCCCACAGAAAGGTCTCCCGGGTCCCCCCCAGCTCGCGCTCACCGTTCACGGCTCCTCCGAGGACCCCCAGGAACAAACCCAAGCCCAGAACCCACCGGGACCCCATGGCGATGCTGGCTATGACTCCTGAGCTAAACATGGCACAGAGTCCCCTTGGCAGCCTCCACCATTGGCTGAGGCGCTTCCCCTCAAACAATAGCAGTGAACAGCCTCTGATGTGACGGCTTGGCAGGCAGGTTGATAGGAAAGAGAAAGGAACTCGGAGCTGCGGAAAAGGCAGCGCCCAGCTGGGCTCCGCCAGCGAGATGTGGAAATAGCGCAGGGAGTGCAGCCCTGGGGGGACAAGGAAGGTCCTGGGTGCCAAGAGAGAGAGCCTGGGGAGGGTCTGCGGGGTGCAGGAGTTGGGATGCCAGGAAGAGAGGCTGCAGGGGGGTCCCGGTGCCGAGATAAGGGAGTTGAAGGGGGTCTCTATGCCTAGAAGGGGCCCAGCAGGTACCCGATGCAAAGAAAAGGAGGTGCGGGTGGGGGGATGTGGGGCTGGGGGGAGCGGAGCGGGACAGAAAGGAGCAGGATGGACGGAGAAGGCACGGGGAAATGACAGAGACTAACGGACGGAGGACCGGTGCCAAGAGAAGGGAGCACAGGAGGGTCCCTGTGCCAAGGAAAGGGGGTCCAGGGCGCTCAAGGTGCCAAGAGAAGGAGAGAGGTTGAGGAGGGACTCCGATGCCAAGAGAAGAGGCTGCAAGGGGGTCGCGACGCAAAGAGAAAAGGTCCCATGGGCGGGGGGGGGGTCCCAGTGCCCACGGAAGCGTCCCCCGGGTCCCCCCCAGCTCGCGCTCACCGTTCACGGCTCCTCCGAGGACCCCCAGGAGCAAACCCAAGCCGAGAACCCACCGAGACCCCATGGCGCTGATGGCTCTGATCCCGGAGCGACACTTGGCTATGACTCCTGAGCGTAACTCGACAGAGAGCAGGCACAACAGGAGGTGTGCGGTGTGCGGTGTCCGGTGTGCGGTGTGCGGTGACCGGTGTGCGGTCTGCGAGCTCTCTCGCCCCGCCCCGCCCCGCCCACTGCGGGGCTGCCACGCCCACTGCGGGGCTGCCACGCCCACTGAGCCTCCCGTCCACCAATAGCAGCCTGAAGCGCTCCGCTAGCCACGCCCCTTGGCAGGCAGATCCAGCCCGGCCGGGTGGGAAGGGCATTTCCAATGATGCAGACCTGGAACACAACCAAGGCTGAATGGCTGCTGCAGCCCAGGGTCTTCAGTGGGGCACAACCCCCCCCAGCAGCACCCCCAGCCCCATGCCAGAGGAGCTCAGGCTGTGGTATGAGAGCTGCCCCTGTCCTGCCTGGGGTCCTGGGCACTGGAGGGATGGGGGTGAGCAGAAGCCCCTCTGGAATCAGAACAGCAAATCCCAAGTGGTGTGAAGCTGGCACAGGGCAGCCAGAACCCCCTGGGGCTGGGGACAGTGCAGCTGGAGCCCTGTGACAGTGGCACCAGGCAGGGCAGGGCAGGATATGTGGGGGTTGGGAGTTCTCCTCTCCCACAAAGCCTCCCTCCAGCCCCACAGAACCCCTGCCAGCCCCAGAGAGCCTCCTGCCAGCCCCACAGAACCCTCTGCCAGCACCACAGAGCCTCCTGCCAGCCACTCAGATCCCCCTCACACCTCACCGAACCCCTTCCCAGCCCCACTCACTCCCACTCTGGTTGTATCTCGCCTGCACGATAACCAGGTTCACTTCGTTCATCCTCTCGTTGATCTGTTCAGTGTGGGTCTGGCCATCCCAGTACCCCTGCTCCAGGTTGGCCTTCATCCACTCCCTCAGGGGCTCCATCCTCCTGCTGTTGCTGTCGTAGCGAGCGATGGGGACCCCATCCACGTACCCCACAGCCGTGAACTGAGGCAGCCCCAAGCTGGGCTCCGCCAGCGAGATGTGGAAATAGCGCAGGGAGTGCAGCCCTGGGGGGACAAGGAAGGTCCTGGGTGCCAAGAGAGAGAGCCTGGGGAGGGTCTGCGGGGTGCAGGAGCTAGGATGCCAGGGAAGAGAGGCTGCAGGGGGGTCCCGGTGCCGAGATAAGGGAGTTGAAGGGGGTCTCGATGCCTAGAAGGGGCCCAGGAGCTACCCGATGCCAAGAAAAGGAGGTCCGGGTGGGGGGATGTGGGGCTGGGGGCAGCGGTGTTTGCCTGCTGTGGGAAAGGTCTCTGGTTCGAAACCCACCAGGAGCGTTTCTCCTCTGGCATGCTTTAGACCCTTGATGCTGGCACCCCACACACCCTTGAGAGTGGTACCCCAGGGACCCTTGATGCTGGCACCCTGCACACCCTTGCTGTTGGCACCCCCACACCCTTGATAGGGGCATGCCACGGACCCTTGATGCTGGCACCCCCTACACACCCTTGATAGTGATACCGCAGGGAAGCTTGATGCTGGCACCCCCAGACCCTTGATAGTGGCACCCCACGGACCCTTGATGCTGGCACTACACACACACCCTTGATGCTGGCACCCCGGAGACCCTTGATAGTGGCACCCCACGGACCCTTGATGCTGGCACCACACACACCCTTGATGCTGGCACCCCCAGACCCTTGATAGTGGCACCCCACGGACCCTTGATGCTGGCACCACACACACCCTTGATGCTGGCACCCCCAGACCCTTGATAGTGGCACCCCACGGACCCTTGATGCTGGCACCACACACACACCCTTGATGCCGGCACCCCCAGACCCTTGATAGTGGCACCCCACGGACCCTTGGTGCTGGCACCACACCGCACCCTTGATGCTGGCACCCTGCCGTTGGTAAGAAATCCATCAGTGAGGACTGGTGAGGGAAGGACTGGCAGCAATCAGTGTGACTGAGAAGCAAGCTTCAACTTGATTTTCAACGGCAATATTTACAAAGCATCTCAGGTAAATATGCACCAATGGCATTGGTCCAGGGTTACATTACCGTACCCGGCCTCTGTAATGGGTTGGGGCAGGTCCCCTCCCCACCACAGGCAGAAATAACGACTCAGGCAAACGGATTGCAAAAGTGATGAAAGTTTAAATAGAAAGCAGTGAATGTTACAGAAAACCCAAAGCGCAGTGACAAAGAAAGATCCCATCCCCACCTGAGGGTGCATGCAAAACCCCCAGGGCTCCTTCTTCCCCCTCCCTCTGCTGGGCTAGTCTCAGCTGGCCAGGCCTGAGACTGCCCATCCCCCTGTGGCCTTGGGCCCAGTCAGGCCCATGGCCGGGAGATCTCTCCCCCAGTTACCAAGTCTCGGAGAGGGAAGGAAAGAGGAAGTGCCAGACTCCGCACTGGATCTTATAGTGGTGCAAAGAATTATGGTAGGAAATACACAATTTCCTGTGTCCATCCCTCTGGGCTGGACTTCTGGACACAGGAAGTGAATGCACCAGGGGGGCACCCAGCTCAAACTACAACATGCCACCCCTGTATTTCATACCATAATCCTTGCACCCAAACACATCATCAGATCAGAAAACTTCTGATGACATGTCTGGCAGAGTCCATATCTTCATCTGGGCGTCCACTCAAACAGTCTCTCATTCAGGCTCAAGCATCAGTCCATTCCAGTTGTTCTTCCTCATGTGATGGAACCTCCCAGCGACGCAGTCCTTCTCCTGCAGTGTGAATTCCTTGTGGACTCCTTGGGACATCCTGGTCCCCTGGAAATACCTCACAACTTCTCAGCCAAGCCTTTACTCTCCTATTCAGCGGCAAATTCTCCACCCCTGGGACAGGCCAGTCGGAACAATCCGGCTCCACGACTGCCTTTTTCAATCCATCCAGGGTGCCGCAGCCAACCGCTTTCACGCGGACCAAAGCTACACGGATGCATGTCAGAGGCACTCCGCACCCCCCGGCTGGGCGCTCGCGTACCGAGGCAGGACAGCATCCGGCTGCACAACCTCCACCCCCGGCAGAGGGAGGAGCTGCGCCACAGCCCACTGAAGAAGCAGGGAGGCGGAGCCAGGTGCTCGGCGCCATTTTCGGAGCACGTCCGAAAACACCAGGGAAAGATTTACAGCTGCCGCCGCCGCCTGAACGCAGCCCGGCTCGGGCGGTGCCGCCGCCGCCGCTTGAACGCGGCCCGGCCCGGCCCCCGCCGTCTCTGTCGCCGCGATGCAGAGTCCGAGTCACCTCCAGCAGTCGCTTGCCCGCTCGCCGCGGGTGTCCGCTCCCGCAGCAGCCGCGGGCCGACCACGCTCTGCTTGCCGCTGCCCCTCCTCCGCTCCCTGCCGCTCCGCAGAGAACGAGGAGAAGGCAGGTCTCGCCTTCTTAGGCTACTCGAGCATTCTTAAGCTACCCTGGGCAGAAAGTCACAGAAAGAACCACCCCTCGCTGTTCCCAAGCAACAGGAGGGACTTCCATGCCATCAGCCACGCACCAGGTATCCTTCTGCAGCCCACAGGAGTTCACACAGTCGCCCCGGTAACACAAAACCTGAGCCCCAACTTTCCAAACCCAAACCCACGCCCAGAACTAAATTTAAACTCTCCATCTTTTGCAATCCGAGCTGCAGTTGGCCCCACGTTGGGCGCCAAAATGTAATGGGTTGGGGGCAGGTCCCCTCCCCACCACAGGCAGGAATAAAACACTCAGGCAAACGGATTGCAAAAGTGATGAAAGTTTAAATAGAAAGCAGTGAATGTTACAGAAAACCCAAAGCGCAGTGACACAGAAAGATCCCATCCCCACCTGAGGGTGCATCCAAAACCCCCAGGGCTCCTTCTTCCCCCTCCCTCTGCTGGGCTAGTCTCAGCTGGCCAGGCCTGAGACTGCCCATCCCCCTGTGGCCTTGGGCCCAGTCAGGCCCATGGCCGGGAGATCTCTCCCCCAGTTACCAAGTCTCGGAGAGGGAAGGAAAGAGGAAGTGCCAGTCCCCGCACTGGATCTTATAGTGGTGCAAAGAATTATGGTAGGAAATACACAATTTCCTGTGTCCATCCCTCTGGGCTGGACTTCTGGACACAGGAAGTGAATGCACCAGGGGGGCACCCAGCTCAAACTACAACATGCCACCCCTGTATTTCATACCATAATCCTTGCACCCAAACACATCATCAGATCAGAAAACTTCTGATGACAAGTCCGGCAGAGTCCATATCTTCATCTGGGCGTCCACTCAAACAGTCTCTCATTCAGGCTCAAGCATCAGTCCATTCCAGTTGTTCTTCCTCATGTGATGGAACCTCCCAGCGACGCAGTCCTTCTCCTACAGTGTGAATTCCTTGTGGACTCCTTGGGACATCCTGGTCACCTGGAAATACCTCACAACTTCTCAGCCAAGCCTTTACTCTCCTATTCAGCGGCAAATTCTCCACCCCTGGGACAGGCCAGTCGGAACAATCCGGCTCCACGACTGCCTTTTTCAATCCATCCAGGGTGCCGCAGCCAACCGCTTTCACGCGGACCAAAGCTACACGGATGCATGTCAGAGGCACTCCGCACCCCCCGGCTGGGCGCTCGCGTACCGAGGCAGGACAGCATCCGGCTGCACAACCTCCACCCCCGGCAGAGGGAGGAGCTGCGCCACAGCCCGCTGAAGAAGCAGGGAGGCGGAGCCAGGTGCTCGGCACCATTTTCGGAACACGTCCGAAAACACCAGGGAAAGATTTACAGCTGCCGCCGCCGCCTGAACGCAGCCCGGCTCGGGCGGTGCCGCCGCCGCCGCTTGGACGCGGCCCGGCCCGGCCCCCGCCGTCTCTGTCGCCGCGATGCAGAGTCCGAGTCACCTCCAGCAGTCGCTTGCCCGCTCGCCGCGGGTGTCCGCTCCCCGCAGCGGCCGCGGGCCGACCACGCTCTGCTTGCCGCTGCCCCTCCTCCGCTCCCTGCCGCTCCGCAGAGAACGAGGAGAAGGCAGGTCTCGCCTTCTTAGGCTACTCGAGCATTCTTAAGCTACCCTGGGCAGAAAGTCACAGAAAGAACCACCCCTCGCTGTTCCCAAGCAACAGGAGGGACTTCCATGCCATCAGCCACGTACCAGCTATCCTTCTGCAGTCCACAGGAGTTCACACAGTCGCCCCGGTAACACAAAACCTGAGCCCCAACTTCCAAACCCAAACCGACGCCCAGAACTAAATTTAAACTCTCCATCTTTTGCAATCCGAGCTGCAGTTGGCCCCACGTTGGGCGCCAAAATGTAATGGGTTGGGGGCAGGTCCCCTCCCCACCACAGGCAGGAATAAAACACTCAGGCAAATGGATTGCAAAAGTGATGAAAGTTTAAATAGAAAGCAGTGAATGTTACAGAAAACCCAAAGCGCAGTGACAAAGAAAGATCCCATCCCCACCTGAGGGTGCATCCAAAACCCCCAGGGCTCCTTCTTCCCCCTCCCTCTGCTGGGCTAGTCTCAGCTGGCCAGGCCTGAGTCTGCCCATCCCCCTCTGTGGCCTTGGGCCCAATCAGGCCCATGGCCGGGAGATCTCTCCCCCAGTTACCAAGTCTCGGAGAGGGAAGGAAAGAGGAAGTGCCAGACTCCGCACTGGATCTTATAGTGGTGCAAAGAATTATGGTAGGAAATACACAATTTCCTGTGTCCATCCCTCTGGGCTGGACTTCTGGACACAGGAAGTGAATGCACCAGGGGGGCACCCAGCTCAAACTACAACAGCCTCCTTGGGGTTATGTTCACAGGCTGCTTTCTCACTAGCTCTTTGTTTCACACACACTCTGTTTCGCATGCTGTTATCTTGTAAGCAGCTGCGAGCACAGCCACAAGGCGGCCTCGCTGCAGCAGCACACCGGCTAACTGCGAGCAGGGAACAACAGGATGGAGTCTGCTGCCTGCTCAAGCAGCTGCAATTCAAGCCGCTCCTCAACACCCCGCAGACCCTTGATAGTGGCACCCCACGCACCCTTGATGCTGGCCCCCTGTGCACCCTTGATGCTGGCCCCCTGTGCACCCTTGATGCTGGCACCCCATGCACCCTTGATGCTGGCCCCCTTTGCACCCTTGATGCTGGCCCCCTGTGCACCCTTGATGCTGGCACCCCACGCACCCTTGATGCTGGCACCCTGTGCACCCTTGATGCTGGCCCCCTGTGCACCCTTGATGCTGGCCCCCTGTGCACCCTTGATGCTGGCACCCCACGCACCCTTGATGCTGGCACCCTGTGCACCCTTGATGCTGGCCCCCTGTGCACCCTTGATGCTGGTACCCCATGCACCCTTGATGCTGGCCCCCTTTGCACCCTTGATGCTGGCCCCCTGTGCACCCTTGATGCTGGCACCCCGCGCACCCTTGATGCTGGTGCCCCGCGCACCCTTGATAGTGGCACCCCGCACACCCTTGATGCTGGCACCCCGCGCACCCCTGCTACTTGGACCCCACCCCTACCACCCCAATCCTGTCCCAGCCACACCTCCCTCCCCCAGGACAAGGGCTGGAGGCCCTCTCCTTGCTCCCTCCCCAACCCCATCGGAGAACATCAACTCTGCCCCCACCCAAAGCCAGCCCAGCCCTCAGCCCAGGGCTGTGGCCACGGTCCCAGGCAGTGGGAGAGGTGACGAAGGCAAGCGGGGCAGAGCTGGGGGGAGGCGATACACACAGCAGTGGTTATTGACCACCCAGGAGAAGCCTAAACTGGGCAACTGCAGAGGGTGGTGGAGGTCCTATCCTCCCAGAGCTGCTGGAGTGTCCCGTCCAGGGCTGGCACAGGGTCCCTGTGCTCAGGCAGTGGCAGCTGCAGGGCTGAAGAGGCAGAGTCAGGCAGGGTCCCCTCCCTGCCCCCAAGGCATTGGGATGGGGGGGTCTGAGGTACCCCTCCTGCTGTGGGCAGAGGGCAGGGGGCAGGAGGTGGGGTGGGAGGCATGGGCAGGGAGAAGGGGAAGGGGAGAAGGACAAGAGGAAGGGGAAGGTGAGGCCTTGGTACTCACCTGGTGGTACCGGGTGAAGCCTTTCTTCTGATCTTCCCTGCACAGAGAGGAAGTCATCAGCTGCCCTGCCAGGCTCGGGGACTGCCTGGCAGCACCTCCCAGGGTCCCCATCCCAGCCCCTCCCCTCCATCCCATCCCAAACCATCCCATCCCACCCATCCCATCCCATCCCATCCCATCCCACCCCACCCCTTCCACCCTATCCCAGCCTTCCTCCCACCACCCTCTGCCTCCCCTCTCCCTCAGCTCTCACCTGATCTCCACTTCCAGACGGCAATGCCCATCCCGACGGCAGCCACCGCCGTGACCACCGCCGCGACCACTGCCAGCACCACAGGCAGCGACCGCCCCTCCGGCTCTGGGGGTGGAGGGAGGAGGAGAAGAGCAGAGAGAGGCTAAGGAGGAGAAGGGGAAAATTTCCTCCCCAAGCCTCTCCCAGCCCGCCTCGAGCCCTCCCCAAACCCCTCCCGGCCCCTGCCGGCCGCCCCCAGGCTCACCCCAGGAGTAGAGGCGGGGCTGGGGCAGGCTGGAGTGCTCCACCCGGCAGCGGTAGAGCTCCTGCTCCTGCGGCAGCACCTCGATGGAGGCCCAGGTGGAGAAGCTGCCGTCGCTGTTGGGGACGATGCTGCCCCGCTGGGTGTCCTGGTCCCGCACCTCGGCCCCCTTCAGCCAGCTGACGCCGATGGGCCGCGGGTAGAAGCCATACAGGCGGCAGGACAAGCTCAGGATGCCCTGGCTCTCCTTCCCTGACACTCGCACCACTGGGGGCTCTGGGGGACAAGAGGGGAGGGGGTGGGGGCTGCAGGAGGGATGCAGCCAGCCAGCCCCATCCAAGCTCAGCTGCTCAGCATCCTCAGCTTCCTGACCCAGCTGGGACCCCAGCCCCAGCTGCTGCCAGGGATTGGCACTCCATTATCAGTTCCTCAGCATCCTGGGACCCCAGCCCCAGCTCAGCTCCTCAGCATCCTCACCCTGCTGGGACCCAAGCCCCAGCCCCTGGAGAGCTTCCAGAGCACTTTGGGTGAGGAGCTCAGGGGCAGGGGCTCAGAGCTGAGCGCAGGCAGAGGCTGGGTCAGGGTTGGGACTCCCAAGCAGGAGCTGCCTCTGGGCCTCTCTCCCTCCCTCACCTCTCCTCTCCAGCTCAGCCTGCCCATAGCTCAGGTATCTCTTCAGCCACTCCACACAGGTTTTCTCCAGGTAGTGCTTCAACCTCTCAGCCACTGTCCCATCCTCCTCCCACTTCCTCTTGGTGAGCACAGCTGCTTGGTCTGCTGCAGTGAAGGTCTTCATGTCCTCATTGAGGGCCAGGAAGTCTCTCCCATCGATGGCACTCTGATAGTACCCCCTGGTGCTGCCATCCTCCAGCAGGTCACAGCCATGTATCTGCTGCAGTGTCTGAGGCCCTGGAACACAACCAAGGCCCCAAGGCTGAGTGGCTGCTGCAGCCAAGGGCCTTCAGTGGGGCACAGACCCCCCCAGCAGCACCCCTAGCTCCATGCCAGGGGAGCTCAGGCTGTGGTATGAGAGCTGCCCCTGCCCTACCTGGCATCCTGGGCACTGGAGGGATGGGGGTGACCAGAAGCCCCCCTGGAATCAGAACAGCAAATCCCAAGTGGTGTGAAGCTGGCACAGGGCAGACAGGACCCCCCTGGGGCTGGGGACAGTGCAGCTGGAGCCCTGTGACAGTGGCACCAGGCAGGGCAGGGCAGGATATGTGGGGGTTGGGAGTTCTCCTCTCCCACAAAGCCTCCCTCCAGCCCCACAGAACCCCTGCCAGCCCCACAGAGCCTCCTGCCAGCCACTCAGAACCCCTTCCCAGCCCCACTCACTCCCACTCTGGTTGTATCTCGCCTGCACGATAACCAGGTTCACTTCGTTCATCCTCTCGTTGATCTGTTCAGTGTGGGTCTGGCCATCCCAGTACCCCTGCTCCAGGTTGGCCTTCATCCACTCCCTCAGGGGCTCCATCCTCCTGCTGTTGCTGTCGTAGCGAGCGATGGGGACCCCATCCACGTACCCCACAGCCGTGAACTGAGGCAGCCCCCAGCTGGGCTCCGCCAGCGAGATGTGGAAATAGCGCAGGGAGTGCAGCCCTGGGGGGACAAGGAAGGTCCTGGGTGCCAAGAGAGAGAGCCTGGGGAGGGTCTGCGGGGTCTAGGAGCTGGGGTGCCAGGGAGAGAGGGTGCAGGGGGGTCCCGGTGCCGAGATAAGGGAGTTGAAGGGGGTGTCGATGCCTAGAAGGGGACCAGGAGCTACCCGATGCCAAGAAAAGGAGGTCCGGAAGGGGGGCAGGGGGGGTGCGGCTGGGGCGAGCGGTGCGGGTCGGAAAGGCGCAGGGTGGGCGGAGATCGCACGGGGAAACGAGACAGACTGACGGAAGATGGAGAACCGCTGCCAGCAACAAGGAGCACGGGGGGGGCGGGGGGGGGTGTCCCGGTGCCAAGGAAAGTGGGCCCAGGGCGCTCAAGGTGCCAAGAGAAGGAGAGAGGTTGAGAGGGGACTCCGATGCCAAGAGAAGAGGCTCCAAGGGGGTCGCGACGCAAAGAGAAAAGGTCCCATGGGCGGGGGGGTCCCAGTGCCCACGGAAGGGTCTCCCGGGTGTCCCCCAGCTCGCGCTCACCGTTCACGGCTCCTCCGAGGACCCCCAGGAGCAAACCCAAGCCCAGAACCCACCGGGACCCCATGGCGCTGCCGGCTATGACTCCTGAGCTAAACTTGGCACAGAGTCCCCTTGGCAGCCTCCACCATTGGCTGAGGCGCTTCCCCTCAAACAATAGCAGTGAACAGCCTCTGATGTGACGGCTTGGCAGGCAGGTTGATAGGAAAGAGAAAGGAACTCGGAGCTGCGGAAAAGGCAGCCCCAAGCTGGGCTCCGCCAGCGAGATGTGGAAATAGGCGGGCAGGGCGGGACGGAAAGACGCAGGATTGGAGGCGAACGGAAAACCAGGACAGACGAGGGAGAAGGAGACAAGACGGACGACGACGAGAGAAGAAACACTAAGACGGACAACCGGTACCAAGAGAAGGGAGCACAGGAGGGTCCCTGTGCCAAGGAAAGGGGGTCCAGGGCGCTCAAGGTGCCAAGAGAAGGAGAGAGGTTGAGGGGGGACTCCGATGCCAAGAGAAGAGGCTCCATGTGGGTCGCGACGCAAAGAGAAAAGGTCCCATGGGCGGGGGGGGGGGGTCCCAGTGCCCATGGAAAGGTCTCCCGGGTGTCCCCCCCAGCTCGCGCTCACCGTTCACGGCTCCTCCGAGGACCCCCAGGAGCAAACCCAAGCCGAGAACCCACCGGGACCCCATGGCGCTGATGGCTCTGATCCCGGAGCGACACTTGGCTATGACTCCTGAGCGTAACTCGACAGAGAGCAGACACAACAGGAGGTGTGCGGTGTGCGGTGTCCGGTGTCCGGTGTCCGGTGTCCGGTGTCCGGTCTGCGAGCTCTCTCGCCCCGCCCCGCCCCGCCCGCTGCGAGGCTGCCACGCCCACGGAGCCTCCCGTCCACCAATAGCAGCCTGAAGCGCTCCGCTAGCCACGCCCCTTGGCAGGCAGATCCAGCCCGGCCGGGTGGGAAGGGAATTTCCAATGATGCAGAACTGGAACACAACCAAGGCTGAATGGCTGCTGCAGCCCAGGGTCTTCAGTGGGGCACAACCCCCCCCAGCAGCACCCCCAGCCCCATGCCAGGGGAGCTCAGGCTCTGGTATGAGAGCTGTCCCTGTCCTGCCTGGGATCCTGGGCACTGGAGGGATGGGGGTGACCAGAAGTCCCCCTGGAATCAGAACAGCAAATGCCAAGCGGTGTGAAGCTGGCACAGGGCAGCCAGGACCCTCTGGGGCTGGGGACAGTGCAGCTAGAGCCCTGTGAGAGTGGCACCAGGCAGGGCAGGGCAGGATATGTGGGGGTTGGGAGTTCTCCTCTCCCACAAAGCCTCCCTCCAGCCCCACAGAACACCCTGCCAGCCACTCAGAACCCCCTCTCACCTCACAGAACCCCTTCCCAGCCCCACTCACTCCCACTCTGGTTGTATCTCGCCTGCACGATAACCAGGTTCAGTTCGTTCATCCTCTCGTTGATCTGTTCAGTGTGGGTCTGGCCATCCCAATACCCCTGGTCCAGGTTGGCCTTCATCCACTCCCTCAGGGGCTCCATCCTCCTGCTGTTGCTGTCGTAGCGAGCGATGGGGACCCCATCCACGTACCCCACAGCCGTGAACTGAGGCAGCCCCCAGCTGGGCTCCGCCAGCGAGATGTGGAAATAGCGCAGGGAGTGCAGCCCTGGGGGGACGAGGAAGGTCCTGGGTGCCAAGAGAGAGAGCCTGGGGAGGGTCTGCGGGGTGCAGGAGCTGGGGTGCCAGGGAGAGAGGCTGCAGGGGGGTCCCGGTGCCGAGATCAGGGAGTTGAAGTGAGTGTCGATACCTAGAAGATGTCCAGGAGCTACCCGATGCCAAGAAAACGAGGTCCGGGTGGGGCTGGGGGGAGGGCGGGACCGAAAGACGCAGGATGGGCGGAGAACAGAGGACAGACCGACGACGGCGGACGACAGAAGACAGACACCACACACCGAGACACCGGACGTCGGACGGAGGGACAGACGGAGGACCGGTACCATGTGAAGGGACCAGAGGAGGGTCCACATGCCAAGAAAAGTAGGTCCGGGCCGGGGGATGTGGGGCTGGGGGGAGCAGAGCGGGGCGGAAAGGCGCAGGATGGACGGAGAACGCACGGGGAAACGAGACAGACTGACGGACGGAGGGAGGACGAGTGCCAGGAAGAAAGCACAGGGGGGTCCCTGTGCCAAGGAAAGGGGGTCCAGGGCGCTCAAGGTGCCAAGAGAAGGAGAGAGGTTGAGAGGGGACTCCGATGCCAAGAGAAGAGGCTCCAAGGGGGTCGCGACGCAAAGAGAGAAGGTCCCATGGGCGGGGGGGGGGGTCCCAGTGCCCACGGAAGGGTCTCCCGGGTCCCCCCCCCAGCTCGCGCTCACCGTTCACGGCTCCTCTGAGGACCCCCAGGAGCAAACCCAAGCCGAAAAACCCCCGGGACCCCATGGCGCTGCTGGCTCTGATGCACGGAACCAAACTCTACGCTCTCCCCGCAGCTGGAGCCCAAGGGCAGTGGCAGCTACAGCCTTGGAACGTGTAGGAGCCTCTCGCCCCGCCCCGCCCCGCCCCCTGCGAGGCTGCCACGCCCACAGCACCTCCCGTCCACCAATAGCAGCCTGAAGCGCTCCGCTAGCGCCGCCCCTTGGCAGGCAGATCCAGCCCGGCCGGGTGGGAAGGGAATGCCCGAAGCGGAGCTGGGGCAAGGGCAGGGGGCGGAGGGCTCCGATCCGTCCCCAGCGCAGGCGGGTGCCCCCCTGTGGTGGTGAGGGCAAGTTCTCCCTCCCCCCCAAAGCAACCGCAGCCAGCGCAGCCGGAGAAGCCAAGCTGTATCTAGAAGCAGGATGCAATGCCCTGAGCATGGACACAACGCACAACGTTTACAACACACAGAGGAATGCACAGCAAAGAGAGTAATACAGAACAAAACTCCCTCCCCTAGGCAGAGGAGGGTTCCCCCCCTCTGTGCCCCCCTCTCTCCCCCTACCTCCCTTCTCCCCAAAAGGCTTAGAGAGAGAGAGAGAAGCTAATTATTGAGGAGGACAATTCTGTCAGCTTCAAGCACATGCAAGGAGTAGTTTTCTTCTCTCTCCAGGTGAGCTCCAGCTGCTGCTGCTGAGAGGCAGAAGCAGGGAGGCTGAAAAGACAGAACGGACTGGAGCTGACTGAGGCTCAGGCTGAGCTAAAACTTCAAGCTGCATTTTCCCTCTCTACCAATGAAATTCCTTTAGAATAGCTGAATGTTCTCATTCCACACCAAAGCATTCAGCCAGAGGCTTCCAGCACTGTCCCTTTCTTAAAGGCACAGCCTCGAACGGTCACCCCCCCCCGGAGCTCAGCCCCCTCCGCACTGCAGCCAGGGAGGGTCCTGCCGGGGGTGCGGCGGACGGGAAGCTGCCATCGGGGGTGGCCTCATCCGCGGCGCCGCCTCGCCAGAGCCTCCTGCGGGGGTCCCTCGACCCTGCAGAGCTCTGCTGGGGTCTGCAGGGGTCCGTAGAGGTCAGTAGGGGTCTGCCAGAGGTCGGTACTGGTCTGCCAGGGGTCTGTTTGGGGCCGTTGGAGTCTTCAGGGGTTGGCAGGGGTCCATGGGGGTCGATTAGAATATAAGGGTTGGCAGAGTTCTGCAGGGGTCCCCAAGGATCTGCCCCCACCCAAAGGCAGCCCAGCCCTCAGGCCATGGCTGTGGCAGCAGTTCTGGCACTGGGAGAGGTGGCAAAGGCAACTGGGGCAGAGCTGGGGGGATACACACAGCAATATTTATTGACCACCCAGGAGAAGCCCAAGGAAAGGAAACCAAGGCAGTGCAGAGGGTGGTGGAGGTGTGGTGGGACCCAGGAGGAGCTGCTGGAGGCAGAAGAGTCCCATCCGGGGCTGGCACAGGGTCCCTGTGCTCAGGCAGTGGCAGCTGCATGGCCAAGAGGAAGAGGCAGAGTCAGGCAGGGTCCCCTCCCAGCCCCCAAGGCACTGGGAAGGGGGCTCTGGGGGTGCCCCTCCTGCAGTGGCTGTGGGCAGAGGCCAGGGGCCGCGGGAGGTGGGGTGGGAGGCATGAAATGGGGGAAAGGGGAGAAGGAGGAAAGGGGATAAGGGGGACAGAGGAGGTGAGGCCCTCACCTGGTGGTACCAGGTTGAAGCCTTTGTTCTGCTGCTGCTTCCCTGCACAGGGTAGAAGGCTTCAGCCTCAGCACTGCTGCCCTGGCAGGCTCCTGCCGGCAGCCCTTCCCTTCCCTTCCCTTCCCATCCCCTCCCTCCCATTCCTTCCCCTCTTCTCCCTTCCCATCCCCTCCAGTCCCATCCTATCCTCCCCCTTCCCATCCCTCCCCTCCCCTCCCATTCCCTTCCACCCCATCCTTCCCTTCCCCACTTTTCTCATCCCCTCCCATACTCCCCTTCCCCTCAGTCCCCTTCCCCTCCTTCCTTTCCTGTCCCCTCCCTTCACCTCTCCTCCCTCCCATCCCTTCCTATTCCTTCCCCTCCCATCCCATCGCTTCCCATCCCGTTCTCACCCCTCTTCTCCCTTCTTTCTGTCCCATCCTTTCCCCTCCCTTCCCACCTCCCAGCCTTACGCCTACCCCTCTCTGCCTCCTCTCCCCCTCAGCTGTTACCTGATCTCAGCTTCCAGACGGTGCCTCCGATCCCGACGGCAGCCACGGCAGCGACCACCGCCGCGACCACTGCCAGCACCACAGACAGCGACCACCCCCCCGGCTCTGGGGGAGGGGAGAAGAGCAGGGAGAAGGTAAGGAGAAGGGAAAACCTCCACCCCAAGCCTCTCCCAGCCCCCCTCAAGCCCTCCCCAAACCCCTCCCGGCCCCTGCCGGCCGCCCCCAGGCTCACCCCAGGAGTAGAGGCGGGGCTGGGGCAGGCTGGAGTGCTCCACCCGGCAGCGGTAGAGCTCCTGCTCCTGCGGCAGCACCTCGATGGAGGCCCAGGTGGAGAAGCTGCCGTCGCTGTTGGGGACGATGCTGCCCCGCTGGGTGTCCTGGTCCCGCACCTCGGCCCCCTTCAGCCAGCTGACGCCGATGGGCCGCGGGTAGAAGCCATACAGGCGGCAGGACAAGCTCAGGATGCCCTGGCTCTCCTTCCCTGACACTCGCACCACTGGGGGCTCTGGGGGACAAGAGGGGAGGGGGTGGGGGCTGCAGGAGGGATGCAGCCAGCCAGCACTTCCTGATGCTGCCAGGGCTTGGCCCCCTCCAAGCTCAGCTGCTCAGCATCCTCACCCAGCTGGGACCCCAGCCTCAGATACTGCCAGGGCTTGGCCCTCCATCCTCAGGTCCTCAGCATCCTGGGACCCCAGCCCCAGCTCAGCTCCTCAGCATCCTCACCCTGCTGGGACCCAAGACCCAGCCCCTGGAGAGCTTCCAGAGCCCTTTGGGTGAGGAGCTCAGGGGCAGGGGCTCAGAGCTGAGCGCAGGCAGAGGCTGGGTCAGGGTTGGGACTCCCAGGCAGGAGCTGCCTCTGGGCCTCTCTCCCTCCCTCACCTCTCCTCTCCAGCTCAGCCTGCCCATAGCTCAGGTATCTCTTCAGCCACTCCATACAGATGTGCCCCAGGTAGTTCTTCCAGTGCTCAGCCACTGTGCCATCCTCCTCCCACTTCCTCTTGGTGAGCACAGCTGCTTGGTCTGCTGCAGTGAAGGTCTTCATGTCCTCATTGAGGGCCAGGAAGTCTCTCCCATCGATGGCATACTGATGGTACCCCCTGGTGCTGCCATCCTCCAGCAGGTCACAGCCATACATCCACTGCAGTGTCTGAGGCCCTGGAACACAACCAAGGCCCCAAGGCTGAGTGGCTGCTGCAGCCCAGGGCCTTCAGTGGGGCACAGACCCCCCAGCAGCACCCCCAGCCCCAGGCCAGGGGTGCTCAGGCTGTCCCTGTCCTGCCTGGGGCCCTGGGCACTGGAGGGATGGGGGTGACCAGAAGCCTCCCTGGAATCAGATCAGCAAATCCCAGGTGGTGTGAAGCTGGCACAGGGCAGCCAGGACCCCCTGGAGCTGGGGACAGTGCAGCTGGAGCCCTGTGACAGCAGGACCAAGCAGGGCACAGCAGGATACTGTGGGGGGGAACTCTGCCAGCTCCACAGTGCCTCTTCCAGCCCCTCAGAGCCCCCTGCCAGCCCCTCAGAGCCCCCTGCCAGCCCCACTCACTCCCACTCTGGTTGTATCTCGCCCGCACGTTGTCCAGGCTCTGTTGGACCATCTCCTGGTTGCTCTGTTCAATCTGGCTCTGCCCATCCCAGTACTCCTGGTCCAGGTTGGCCTTCATCCACTCTGCCTTGGCCTCCACCCTTCCCGTGCTGCTGTCGTAGCGAGCGATGGGGACCCCATCCACGTACCCCACAGCCGTGAACTGAGGCAGCCCCCAGCTGGGCTCCGCCACCGAGATGTAGAAATAGCGCAGGGAGTGCAGCCCTGGGGGGATGAGGAGGAAGGTGACCGGGAGGAAGGTCCTGGGTTCTACAAAAGAGAGCCTGGGGGGGATGAGGTCTCAAGGAAATAAGGGGCTGGGGGCTGTTGGAGCCGGGATTCCAAGGGGAAGAGGGTCCGAGGGGGTGCTGACGTCGAGAGAAGGTCCAGAGGGGGTCTGGGTGCAAAGAGAATGGAGCAGAGAGGTGGGGGGGTGGGGTCCGACGCTTAGAAGGGGTCCAGGAGCCGAACGGTGTCACGAGAAGGGGTTCCGGGGGCTGCCGGTGACAAGAGAAAAGCTCCAGGGGGATCCCGATGCCAGAAGGGGGGAGTACAGGGAGGGTCCCGCGAAAAGAGAAGGGAGTACCGGGAGATGCCGATGCCGAGAAGGAGTCCAGTGGGATCCCGGTGCCAAGCGGTCCGGCGGGGGCGGTGGCAAGATAAGGGGGTCCGGTGGGACACCGGTGCCAAAAGAAGGGGATCCAGGGGGGGTCCCTGTGCCAAGGAGAGGGGGTCCAGGGCGCTCAAGGTGCCAAGAGGAGAGAGGTTGAGGGAGGACTGCGATGCCAAGAGAAGAGGCTCCAAGGGGGTCGCGACGCAAAGAGAAAAGGTCCCATGGGAGGGGGGATCCCAGTGCCCACGGAAGGGTCTCCCGGGTGTCCCACACTCCGCGTTCACCGTTCACGGCTCCTCCGAAGACTCCCAGGAGCAGCCCCAGGCGGAGCACCCACCGGGACCCCATGGCGCTGCTGGCTCTGATCCCGGAGCGACACTTAGCGCCAGGCCCCGCCCCGGGCTCTACCATTGGCTCAGGTGCTTCCCATCCACCAATAGCAGCCTGAGGTGCCTTTGACGTCATCGGGCGGCAGGCAGATCGAGCCAGCGCAGGTTGGAAAGGAAAGTGAAAGGGACTCGGGACTGGGGAAAGGGCAGAGGACGAAGGGCACCGCTCTGTCCCCAGCGGAGGCGGGTGACCCCCGGAGCTCAGCCCCCTCCGCACTGCAGCCAGGGAGGGTCCTGCTGGGGGTGCGGCAGACGGGAAGCTGCCATCGGGGGTGGCCTCATCCGCGGCGCCGCCTCGCCAGAGCCTCCTGCGGGGGTCCCTCGACCCTGCAGAGCTCTGCTGGGGTCTGCAGGGGTCCGTGGAGGTCAGTAGGGGTCTTCCGGAGGTCGGTAGATGTCAGTAGGGGTCTGCCAGGGGTCGATACTGGTCTGCCAGTGGTCTGTTGGAGTCTTTAGGGGTTGGCAGGGGTCAACTCACTCTGTAGGGGTTGGCAGGGGTCTGCAGGGGTTCCCAAGGATCTGCCCCCACACAAAGCCAGCGCAGCCCTCAGGTCACGGCTGTGGCAGCAGTTCAGGCCCTGGGAGAGGTGACAAAGGCAGCTGGGGCAGAGCTGGGGAGACACACACACACGGAGAGCAATATTTCATAGAATCATAGAATCAAGAAGGTTGGAAAAGACCTCAGAGTCCAACCTGTCACCCAACACCTCCTGACTAATTAAACCACGGCTCCACGTGCCACGTCCAATCCCCTCTTGAACACCTCCAGGGACGGTGACTCCACCACCTCCCTGGGCAGCACATTCCAATGGCCAATCTCTCTTGCTGGGAAGAGGCTCCAAGGGCGGTTCGACGCAAAGAGGAAAGGTCCCATGCGAGGAGGTCCCAATGCCCAGGGAAGGGTCTCCCGGGCGCCCCCCACCCCGCGCTCACCGTTCACGGCTCCCCCGAGGAACAGCCCCAGGAGCAGCCCCAGGCCGAGCACCCTCCGGGACCCCATGGCGCTGCTGGCTCTGATCCCGGAGCTAAACTTTTAGACTCGGGCCCTTTCCCGGGCTCCACCATTGGCTGAGGCGCTTCCAGTTCACCAATAGCCGCCTGAGCCGGCCCTGACGTCACCAGTTGGCAGGCAGATCGAGCCCGCGCAGGCCGGAAGGGAACGCGAACGCATCTCCCCTCATCCCCGCCCCGCACTCCGCCCTCCTCCCTTACGCAACCAATAGCAACGCGCCATGCCTACCCGTGTCGTCATCAGTCACTGGGCAGAGTAAGGTTAGCAAGCTCCCCCTCCCTCCTCCTCCCCTGGGTTCCCTACGCCTCAGACCCCATCCTGGGTACTTCCTGCGGGGTCCTGGGACCTCCTCCCATCTCCCAGTTTATTTTTGGGGTGTGTCTCCCCCGCCCCCGGTTTCTGTCGCAGCCCCCCCGTGATGGTGGCCGGCGGGAGGGTCCTGGCGATCCCCTGCCCGCAGCAGATCCAGCGGTGAAGGGGCGCAGGGGGGAAGCACCGAAGGGACACTGAAAGGAAGCTTAGGGACAGTGGGGTGCAGGGTGAATATCGAAGGGATCCCAAGTCCCAAACCAGCCCCCGGGAAGCCGTGGGGCACTGGACTCGTGCCTGGGGGGGCGGGTATCGCCGTCCGATGGTGCCGGGGGTGGGGGTCCCGGGGAGGGAGGGGGTCTCGGGAAGGGGGTCCTGGGGAGGGAGTCCCGGGAAGAGAGGGGGTCCCGGGAAGGGAGGGGGTCCCAGAGAAGGGAGGGGGTCCTAAGAAGGAGAGGGGGTCCACGGGAGGTGGTCCCGGCTGTGCCCTGTCCCCCGCCGCTGGAGCTCCACCTGCGCGGTCGGAATCTGCCTGGCTACTTATGACACCATAGAGCTTTCGAGCTGCTATTGGTGGATACGAAACAGCTCAGCCAATGCGAGAGAGCGAGGGGCGGGACCTGTGTCAGGTTGGGCTCCGCGGCCGGAGCGGAGCGCAGCGATGGGGTCCGGCTGGGTGCTCGGCTTGGGGCTGCTCCTGGGGGTCCTCAGGGGAGCCGTGAATGGTTAGCAGGGTGGTGGGGCGCACACAGGAGCCCTTTCCCCAGACACTGGCACCCTTATGGACTCCTCCTCTTGGTACCGGGACCCCTTTTCTCCTGGCATCGGAGCCTGCCCTCAGCCTCTTTTCAACCCTGGGCACCTTGAACTCCCTGGACCCCCTTCTCTTGGCCTCGGGACTTCTCCCTCGACCCCTCTCCATCCCTGAGCACCTTGAGCGCCCTGGACCCCCTTCCCTTGGCCTGGGGACTCCCCTCAAACTTTCCCTCCATCCATGGGTGGCACTAGGAACGCCCTGGACCTCCCTTCTCTTGGCCTCGGGACCCCCTGGACCCTCTTCTCTTACCTCTGGGACACCCCTCTGTCCCCTCTCCCCCGGCACCCCAGCTCCAACAGCCCCCAGTTCCCCTATTTCCTTGCCTCCACATCCCACCCCCACCTCTTTTTGGGCACGCCAGGACCTTCTTCCTGCCGCTCGCCACCCTCCGTGTCTGTTCCCTCCTCCTCCTCTTCCCTCCTCCTCCTCTTCCCTCCTCCTCCTCCTGCCCTTCCTCCTCTCCATATCCCCCAGGGGGCCACTCCCTGCGCTATTGCCAAGTCTCGGTGTTGGAGGCCAGCCCGGAGCTGCCTCAGTTTCTCTCCGTGGGCTACGTGGATGGGGTCCCCATCAGCCGCTACGACAGTGAGACGAGGAGGGCAGAGCCCCTGGCCGGGTGGATGAAGGCCAACCTGAACCAGGACTATTGGGACGGCCAGAGCCAGGCTCGGCAGAGCAGCCAGGAGGTTAACCTCCTGAACCTCGACAGGCTGAGGAAGAGATACAACCACAGCGGCAGTGAGTCAGCGGGGGGACACGGGGGAGGGCTGGGAGGGAACTCTGTGGTGTAGGAGGGGGCTCTGTGGGGCTGGGAGAGGGCTCTGTGGGGCTGGCACGGGGCTCTGTGGGGTTTGGGGGGAGTCTCAGTCCCCTTGTGCCCTCCCCCCACCCCCTGGCCGTGCCCCAGCTGCCCACAGCTGGCAGACCACCTACGGCTGCGAGCTGCTGGTGGATGGCAGCAGCAGGGGGAGCTGGCGGAGCGCCTACGACGGGAGAGACTTCCTGGCCTTGGAGCAGGACTCCCCCGGCTTCGTGGCCCGGCAGCCCAACCCGGACCAGGTGGTCCTGGCCACCAAGGAGGAGTGGGAGAGGGAGGGGACCATGGCCGAGGAGTGGAGGCACTACCTGGGGGAGGTCTGTGTAGAGTGGCTGAAGAGATACCTGCTGTTTGGACAGGAGGAGCTGGAGAGGAGAGGTGAGGGGAAGGAGGGAGAGAGGGAAGGAGGGAGGGAGGAAAGGAGGGAAGGAGAGGGGAGGAGAGGGAGAGAGGGAGGAAAGAGGAGGGGAGGAGAGAGAAGGAAGGAGGGAGGGAGAAAGGGAGAGAGAAGAAGGAGAGAGGGAGGAAAGAGGGGAGGGAGAGAGAGGGAGGAAAGAGGGAGGGGAGGGGGAGAGGGAAAGTGAGATAGGGAGGGAGGGAGGGAGGGAGGAAGGAAGGGAGGCCCAGAGGCATTCTTCTGCTTGGGAGTCCCAACTGTGAGCCAACCTCAGGGGAGGGAGAGAGGGAGGGACAGAGGGAAAGAGGAAGGGAGAAAAGGAGGGAGGGAAAGAGTAAGGGAGAGAAGGAGGGAGGGAGGGAGAGAGAGGGAGGCCAAGCCCTGGCACCATTTGGGTCTGGGGATCCCAAGCTGCTGAGAAGCTGAGCCTGGGGCTTGGCCAAGCCCTGGCTACCTGCGGCGTCTCTCCAGCCCCCTCCCCCTCTCCTCTCTCTCCCCATCCCCTCCAAGTCCCTCCTACAGTGGTGGTGACCAAGAAGAAGACCCAGAGAGCCCTGACCTTGTCCTGCCACCTGTATGGCTTCTACCCGCGGCCCATCGGCGTCAGCTGGCTGAAGGGGGCCGAGGTGCGGGACCAGGACACCCAGCGGGGCAGCATCGTCCCCAACAGCGACGGCAGCTTCTCCACCTGGGCCTCCATCGAGGTGCTGCCGCAGGAGCAGGAGCTCTACCGCTGCCGGGTGGAGCACTCCAGCCTGCCCCAGCCCCGCCTCTACCCCTGGGGTGAGCCTGGGGGCGGCTGGGAGGGGCTTGGGGAGGAGGTTTTCCCCTTCCCATCCTCACCCTCTCCCTGCTCTTCCTCCCCTCCCAGGGCCGCCTCCGCTGTCCACGATGCTGGCGACGGTCGCGGCGGTGGTCGTCGCCTTCGTCGCCGTCGTCGGGATCGGCGTCGCCGTCTGGAAGCGGCAGCCAGGTGCCGGTAAAGTAGAGGAGCGGGGAAGGACCGGGTGGGAGGAAGGCTGGGAGGGGCTCCGGGCAGCCTCCGAGCCTGGCCGAGCAGCGTCCTGGGAGCTGATGGCTTCTTCCCTCTGCAGGGCAGCAGGAGAAAGGCTACGTCCCCCTGGTAGATGGTGAGTTCCTCTTCCCCTTCCCCCCTTCTCCCCTTTCCCCCTTCTTCCCTTCCCCAGCTTCTCCCCCTCCTCCTTTTCCCCCTCTTGCCCCCTGCCCTCTGCCCATCCCTAGAGCCCCCCCCAGTGCCTTGGGGGCAGGGAGGGGACCCTGCCTGACTCTGCCTCTTCCTCTTGGCCCTGCAGCTGCCACCCCCTGAGCACAGGGACCCTGTTCCAGCCCTGGATGGGACTCTCCTGCCTCCAGCAGCTCCTCCCTGGGTCCTCCCCCACCCTCTGCACTGCGTTGGGTCCCCATTTTGGGGGATCTTCTGCGCGGTGGTTCTCCTGGGTGGTCAATAAATGTTACTGTGTGTCCCCCCCCAGCCCTGTCCCAGTTGCTTTTGTCATCTCTCCCAGTGCCTGAACTGGTCGCACAGCCTTGGCTTGAGCTCGGGGCTGGGCTTGGGTGGGGGCAGAGTTGATGCTCTCCATGGGAGATGTGGGTTCTGGGAGAGGGAGCCCAGGAGGGTTGAGAAAGGGGCTTGAAGGGGCGTCCCGGTGCCCAGGAAGGTTCGCAGTGACCGGGAATGGGACTCCTGGGGTCGCCCGTGCCCAGGGGCAGGAGCTCCGGGGTCTCCCCATACCGGTGGTCGCCCCGATGGGGAAACCCCCTGCCCAGCCAGGAACAGCCCCGGCGCTCCGCTCCGGCCTCGAGCAGTGCGCGGAGCCCCGCCCCTCTCTCCACCATTGGCTGAGCCGCTTCGTCTTCACCAATTGCGACTCGAGCTTTTTCTGACGTCATCAGTCGCCGGGCAGATTCCTCTTGCTGAGAAAACGAAAGCAGCGGAGTGCGGCGCCGGGGGAAGCAGGGACAGGGCACAGCCGAGACCCCCTCCCCGGACCCCGCCACCAGCCGGGACCATCGGTCCGGGACCCCCCACCCACCCAGGGCTTGGGGGAACCCACGAGTCCAGTGCCCCACAACTTCCCGGGGGCTCTATTGGGCACTGGCCACTGTCCCGCTACCCTCACAGCGGCCACCAATAGAAAAGCGCGGTCTCCGTGACGTCATTAGTCACTGGGCAGAGTAAGAAGGGCAGCTACAGCGAGCGGCAAGCGCGGCCCCGCCGCGGGGACGCCGGGGTCGCGCGGCCACCGTCCTGCTCCCTCCCGCAAGCGCGACCAATAGAAACGCGCGATCTCCGTGACGTCATTAGTCCCTGGGCAGAGTAAGGAGAGTGGAGAGCGTGAGGGAGGCAAGAGCGGCGCTGCCGCGGGGGCTGCCGGGATCGTGGAGGCTCCGCTGCGGGTGGGGCCCAGCTGCGGCGGGAGGACCGGGAGCGGCCTGGCGGAGGAGTAACGGCCCCGGGCGGGTAAATAACGGCGCTGGGGGGGTAATAAGGGACCTGGAGAGGTAAATAAGGGCCCTGGGGTGGTAATAAGGGCCCGGGGGGGGGTGGGTAATAAAGGCCTTGAGGGGGTAACACGGGCTCTGAGGGGGTAAATAAAGGGCCTGGGGGGCAAATAAGAGGCCTGGGGGGGTACTAATGGGTCTGGAGGTGTAATAAGGGCCCTGGGGTGGGGTGGGGTGGGTAAATAAAGGCCCCGGGGGGGTAAATAATGGACCTAGGGGGGTAAATAAAGGGTCTGGGCGGGTAATAAGGGCACTGAGGGGGTAGATAAAGGGCCTGGGGGGGTAAAATAAGGACCCCGGGGGGGGTCATTTGCCCCCCACAGGTCCCTTCCAGGATGTTCTTCACCTGTGGCCCCAACGAGGCCATGGTGGTCTCAGGTGAGTTGGGGGGACTCCCCCCTTGACCCCTTCCCCCTCTCCCCCCCCCCATTAATTTCTGGGGTCCCCCCCTCAGTATCCCCTCTCCTGGGTCCCCACTTTGGGGTCCTGGGACCTCCTCCCCCCCACCTCCAGTGTGATTTTTTTGGGGGGTCCCTTCCCCCCCCAGGTTTCTGTCGCAGCCCCCCCGTGATGGTGGCTGGGGGGAGGGTCCTGGTGATCCCCTGCCTGCAGCAGATCCAGAGGTGAAGGGGCACTGGGAGGGCACTGGGAGGCACTGGGGGGACACTGAAGGGGAAGGGGGGGTGGGGGGGCACTGGGGAATACTGGGAGGCACTGGAGGGATACTGGGGGTCACCAGGAGGCACTGGGGGGGCACTGGGGAGGCTTTGGGGGACACTGAAGGGTTACTGGGGGGCACTGGGAGGACACTGGGAGGGCATTGGGGGATACTGGGGTACCCCTAAGTGACACTGGGGGGAGGAGGGGAGGTGACACTCGTGTACCTCTCATCCCCTCCCCCCTCCCCTTCCCCTCCTTTCCCTCCCCCCCCCTCCCCCCCAGGATCTCCCTCAACACTCTGACCCTCAACGTGCGGAGTGAGAAGGTCTACACTCGCCTCGGGGTCCCCATCTCTGTCACTGGCATCGCCCAGGTGACCCCCCCGGGACCCCCCCCCAGTGTCCCCTCGATGCCCTCCCATCCCCTCCCCCCCTCCCCCCCCAAGTTCAGCCCTTTCCTCCCTCCCTCTCCATCCCTCCCCCCCACCCCCATCCTGCCAAGTCCCTTTTAAGAGCCTTGTGGGCCCCACCTGGTGGTCTTAAAAGGGGCATGGTGAGGTGGGGACCACCCCTCACCCCCAGAAATGAGGGGGGTGGTCCCCAAGTGGAGGGGGACCTCCCAGATATGGAGGGGACCCTTAAAAACATGGGAGAGCCCCCCTTTCCCCCCCCAAAATGGAGGTAACCCTCCCCCTTAAAAAGGGCTGGGAGTGTTGGGACCCACCTGAAATGCTCTTAAAAGGGCAATGCCATGGTGAGCTTCCCCAACTTAAAGGAGTCTTGGGGGTGAGCCCTTAAAAAGAGGCCCTTGGGTGGGCTCTAAAGGGAGGGTTGGGACCTCCCCACCCCTTCCCCAGCCCCTCCAGGAGGTCTTTGTCCCTTTCAAAAGGGGCAATGCCAGGGGTGGTCCTGCTCAGAAATCCCCCTGGGAGGAGGAGCCCACCTGGGGTACCCCTCTCCCCAAACCTCTCTCTCCTCCCCTCCCCTTTCCCTCTCTAGTGAATTAGGAACAAAAGAGTAGAGAAATATCAGGGTGAGATTCCAGTCAGCTCCAAGTGTGGCTGGGAGGGTGAGCTGCTGGCCTTGCAGGGTCAGCATGCAATGCAGCCTGGCCCAGACCCAGAAGGCAGCCTGAGGGCAGGATGTGAGGTGGTAAAACTCCCTCCCCCCGGAATGGGTTGAGAATGAGCTTCCTTTGGCCTTCCCTCTGACCCCCAAACGTGCAGCTGGAGGCTTCTGCAGCTGTCCCTCTCCTGTCCCACGCAGGTGAAGATCCAGGGGCAGAACAAGGAGATGCTGGCAGCTGCCTGCCAGATGTTCCTGGGCAAGTCGGAGGCAGAGATCGCTCAGATCGCCCTCGAGACCCTGGAGGGCCACCAGAGGGCCATCATGGCCCACATGACCGTGGAGGTAAGGCTGGCCACGCCCCCTCCCCACCCCACCCCACCCCTGGGGCTTGGCCACACCCTCCCTGGGCTCAGCCACACCCCTCATAGGCTGGCCACGCCCTCTGGGACTCGAGGACCCGCCCATTGGGCGGCCAAGCACAGCCCTCGAGGTCGGTTGCAGCTCCTTTAAACAGGGGGAACCGCCTGCTGGGGAGGCCACGCCTCCTTGCTGGAAGCCGCGCCCACTTCCGGCGTAAGCAGCACTCACTTCCGGTGTAAGCCGAGCCCCACTTCCGGTGTAAGCGGCACTCACTCTAGGTGTAAGCTGCACCCACTTCCGGTATGAGCAGAGTCCACTTCCGGTGTAAGCAGCTGCACTCACTTCCGGTGTGAGGCGAGTCCACGTTCGCTCTGCGCAGTGCCCGCTTCTGGCGCGAGCCGAGCTCACTTCCGGTTTGAGCGGCAGTCACTTCCGGTGCAGACCCCTCAGCTCTGCTGCCCGCCAGCCCCCACGTCTGGCGTCACCCCTGGCCGCTTCCGGCGTGCCCTGCGCTCACTTCCGGCGTGCCCTGCGCTCACTTCCGGCGTGCCCTGCGCTCACTTCCGGCGTGCCCTGCGCTCACTTCCGGTGCCAGCCTTACCCCTTCCCAAGCCCCCGCTGTTGAAACCCCACCCCACGAGCAAGCAACCCCCACCCGCTTTGAAGCCCCGCCCCCTCAGCCCCGCCAGCTCCGCCCCCTGCGCGCCGCCCACCGCCGCGGGCCGCTGCCGCCCCCTGCCGGCAGGAGCTGTACAAGGACCGGCAGAAGTTCTCGGAGCAGGTGTTCAAGGTGGCCTCCTCCGACCTGGTCACGATGGGCATCAGCGTCGTCAGCTACACCCTCAAGGACATCAAGGACGACCAGGTGGCACCGAGGGGGGGGGGGCACCTGAGGGGGCACCCGGGGTGGGGGCAAGGGTCTCAAGGGTGGGGCAAGGAGAAGGTGGCACCTGGGGCGGCACCCGAGGGGGCACCAAGGTGCGAGCAGGGCTCTGGGGAGGGTCGAGGGAGGCTCGGAGGGCATCAAGCGTGAGAAGGTGGCACCTGGGGGGGCACCGAGGGAGGATGTGAAGGGAGTGGAGCTCTTGAGAGAATAAAGAAAGGCTTGGAGAGCATCAAGGATGACTTGGTGGCACCTGGGGGGGGCACCCAGGGTGGGCACAGGGCTGTGGGGAGCGTCAAGAGAGCCTTGGAGGGCATCAAGGATGCCTTGGTGGCACCTGGGGGGGACACCTAGGAGGGCACCCAGTGTGGGCACAGGGCTCTGGGGAGGGTCAAGAGAGCCTTGGAGGGCATCAAGGACCCCCTCATGGTCACCACCCCCCTTCCAGTGCCACCTGTGCCACCCAGCAGAGGTTGGTTGGGCTCAGGGGGGGGTCCAGAGGTGTGGTGGTGCCCCCTGTGACGCCCACCTTGGTGCCCCCAGGACTACCTACACTCGCTGGGGAAGGGTCGCACGGCACAGGTCCAGCGCGATGCCCGCGTGGGGGAGGCCGAGGCCAAGAGGGATGCTGGCATCAGGGTGGGTTTGGAGCCTCCCCTGGCACCTCCCTGGCATCTTTGTTACCTCCCCTGGCACCTCTCTGGAACCTCTGGCACATCCCTTAGCACCTCTGGCACTTTCTGTGGTACCTCTGGCACCTTTGTTACCTTCTCTGGCACCTGCCCAGCACGTCTGGCACCTTTGCTGGCATCTTTGTCACCTCCTTGGCTTCTTTGTCCCCTCCCTTGGTGCCTCTCCTGGCACCTCTGGCACCTGCCCTGGCACCTCCTCTGTCATCTCTGGCACCTCCCCTGGCACCTCTTTTGGCACCTCTGCCACTTTCCTGTCACCTTTGGCACCTCCCTTGCACTTCCCTGGCACCTCTGCCACCCCGACCCACTCCATGTCCCTCCTGAGGTCTCTGCCACCCCCCCAGTGCCCCACTGTGCCCTCCCAGTCCCCCCCAGTGCCCTTCTCTGTCTCCTGTGCTCCCCCTGTGCCCCCCCGGTACCTCTGTCCCTTCCCAGCGCCCCCTAGTGCCCCCTGTGCCCCTCCACTCCCCTCCCAGCTGTGCCCCCAGCCCTCCCCTGCCTGCTGTGCCCCCGCAGGAGGCTGCTGCCCGCCAGGAGCAGGTCTCAGGGCAGCTGCAGAGTGAGGCCTGCACGGCTCAGGCCCAGAGAGACTTCCAGCTGCAGCAGGCAGCCTGCGACGGCGCCGTCAGCGCCCGCCGGGCGCAGGCCGACCTGGCCTACCAGCTGCAGGTGAGCTAACACCCCCCCTGGATCACCCCCATGCCACCTTGACCCACCCCCTACCGTCCCTATGCTACCTTGCCCAGCTCCATGCCACCCCTAGGCCACTCTGAGCCACCCTCACCCATCCCATGCCATCCCCATGCCACCCTCACCCACCCCACGTCACTCTAATCCACCTCTATGCCACCCTCACCCACCCCCATGCCACCCTGGAGCCCCCAGGGTGTTCCCCACTCTCCCTTTTGGGGTCCTCCAGATCCTTTTTGGGGTCCTGGAGGTCCTTCAGTGCTGCTCCTGAAGGTCCTTGAGGCCCTTTCTGGGGGTTCAGAGGAGCTGAGCTGGGCTCTTGGGGGGGGTGGGTGGGATTCAGGTGGCCAGGACCAAGCAGCAGATCGAGGAGGAGAGAGCTCAGGTGCTGGTGGTGGAGAGGGCCCAGCAGGTGGCGCTGCAGGAGCAGGAGATTGGGCGCCGCGAGAGGGAGCTGGAGGCCACCGTCCGCAAGCCTGCCGAGGCCGAGCGCTACCGGCTCGAGCGATTGGCCGAGGCCCAGCGGTGAGGCCCGCCCCCCCCGGGGCCTCCTCACTGCGGGGAGGCGTGGCCCCTTTAAGAGGACCCACACCTCTGGGTTGGGGGGGGTCCCACCTCGTTGGGTCAAGGTGTTGCCCTTTTAAGAGGTGGCGTGGCCCCTTTAAGAGCAGCCACACCTCGGGGTTGGTGGGTCCCACCTCATTGGGTCAAGCCATTGCCCCTTTAAGAGCAGCCACACCTCGGGGTTGGTGGGTCCCACCTCCTTGGATCAAGGTGTTGCCCCTTTAAGAGGTGGTGTGGCCCCTTTAAGAGCAGCCACACCTCGGGGTTGGTGGGTCCCACCTCATTGGGTCAAGCCATTGCCCCTTTAAGAGCAGCCACACCTCTGGGTTGGTGGGTCCCACCTCGTTGGGTCAAGGTGTTGCCCTTTTAAGAGGTGGTGTGGCCCCTTTAAGAGCAGCCACACCTCGGGGTTGGGGGGGTCCCACCTCATTGGGTAAAGCCATTGCCCCTTTAAGAGCAGCCACACCTCTGGGTTGATGGGTCCCACTTTGCTAGGTTAACCCATTGCCATTTGAAGAGGTGGGGTGGCCCCTTTAAGAGGTGCCATGGCTCTTTTAAGAGGTGTTGTGGCCCCTTTAAGAGCAGCCACACCCCTGCCATGGCGGCCATCACCTCATTGGGCTGAGCCATTGCTCCTTTAAGAGGAGCCACACCTTCCCTTCGGTGGGTCCCACCTCCTTGGGCGGTACCATGGCCCCTTTAAGAGAAACCCCACCCCCTTCCCTCAAGCCCCACCCTTCCCAAGCCCCGCCCCCACCAAACCCCGCCCCCACCCTCACCACAGGTCCCAGCTGATGATGCAGGCAGAGGCAGAGGCTGAAGCCTTGAAGGTAAGGAGGAAGGGGCGGGGCTAATCGAGGGGGCGGAGCCAATGAGGGTGGAGCTTGGGGGTATGTGCATGGGGGAACCTCCAGGGGTGCGCTCCCATTGGCTGGGGGGGCTCCAAGGGGTGGAGCTCAGAGGGGTGGCGGCTTATACGGGGTCAAAAGCCCAAGGGGGTGGTTTCAGGGGGGTGGAGCCTAACTGGGCGTGGTGAGCCAAGCCATGCCCTGATTGGCTGGTGGGGGGGGGGGGGAGGTCAGGTGACCGGGGCGGCGCGAGCCGCGGCCTTGGCAGCCAAGGCCAAGGCGGAGGCGGCGCAGACCCAGGCCAAGGCCGAAGCCTTCAGCAGCTACCAGGAGGCTGCGGTGGTGGATTTGGTGCTGCAGAGGCTGCCACAGGTAACCCCTGCTGGGGGGGGGAGAGGATTTGGGGCTAAACTGAGGGAATTTGGGGCAAAATGGGGAGATTGGGGGGGAAATTGCAATTTGGGGCTGAAATTTGGGAATTTGGGGGTAAAAAGGGGGGATTTTGGGGTCAAAATTTCAGTTTGGGAGTCCAAAGTTTAATTCTGGGGGGGAAATTTGGGGCTCAACTCTGGGGCTCAAGGGGGTGAAGTTTCAATTTTGGGCTGAAACTTGGGGATTTTGGGGGTGAAATTTCAATGTTGGGCTGAAATTTGGGGATGTTGGGGTGAAAGATGGGAATTTTGGGCTGAAGTTTGGGAATTTGGGGGCTAAATTTCAGTTTTGGGCTGAAATTTGGGGGTTTTGGGGTCAGAGCTGGGAATTTGGGGGTGAAGTTTGGGAATTTGTGGATTAAATTTCAGGTTTGGGCTGAAATTCAGGGGCTTGGGGGTCAAAGCTGGGAATTTTGGGCTCAAATTTGGGAATGTGGGGGTTAAATTTCAATTTGGGGCTGAAATTTGGGGATTTTGGGGTCAAAGCTGGGAATTTTGGTCAAAAAATGTGGGAATTGGGGGGTTAAATTTCACTTTTGGGATCCAAATTTCAATTTGGGGCTGAAATTTGGGGATTTGGGGGGCAGAATAAAAATTTGGGCCAGAAATTTCACAATTTGGGGTCAGTTTCAAATTTGGGGCTGAAACTTGGGGATTTGGGGGCCAAACTTGAAATTTGGGGCTGAAATTTCACAATTTTGGGGTCTCTTTCAAATTTGGGGCTAAAACTTGGGGATTTTGGGGCCAAAATTGAAATGTGGGACTGAAATTTGACAATTTTGCGGTGTCTTTCAAATTTGGGGCTGAAACTTGGGCATTTTGGGGCCAAACTTGAAATGTGGGGCTGAAATTTGGCGATTTTGGGGTCAGGTTCAAATTTGGGGCTGAAACTTGGGGATTTTGGGGCCAAAATTGAAATGTGAGGCTGAAATTTCACAGCTTGGGATGTTTCAAATTTGGGGTTGAAATTGGGGGATTTTGGGGCCAGAATTGAAATTTGAGGTTGAAATTTGGGGATTTGGGGGCCAAACTTGAAATGTGGGGCTGGAATTTGGTGATTTTGGGGTCAGTTCCAAATTTGGGGCTGAAATATGGGTTTTTGGGGGCCAAAATTGAAATATGGGGCTAAAAATTGGGGATTTTTGGGTCAGTTTCAAATTTGGGGCTGAAACTTGGCTATTTGGGGGCCAAAATTGAAATGTGGTGCTGAAATTTGGGGGTTTTTGGGTCACTTTCAAATTTGGGGCTGAAACTTGGGGTTTTTGGGTCAGTTTCAAATTTGGGGCTGAAACTTGGGGATTTTTGGGCCAGTTTCAAATCTGGGGCTGAAACTTGGGGATTTTTGGGCCAGTTTCAAATTTGGGGCTGAAACTTGGGGATTTGGGGGCCAAAAAATTGAAATCTGGGGCTGGAACTTGGGGATTTTGGGGCCCAAAATTGAAATTTGGGGCTGAAATTTGGTGATTTTGGGGTCGGTTTCAAATTTGGGGCTGAAACTTGGGGATTTGGGGGCCAAAATTGAGATTTGGGGCTGGAATTTGGTGATTTTGGGGTCAGTTCCAAATTTGGGGCTGAAATTTGGGGTTTTGGGGGCCAAAATTGAAATGTGGGGCTAAAATTTGGGGATTTTTGGGCCAGTTTCAAATTTGGGGCTGAAACTTGGGGGGTTTGGGTCAGTTTAAAATTTGGGGCTGAAACTTGGGGATTTTTGGGCCAGTTTCAAATTTGGGGCTGAAACTTGGGGACTTGGGGGCCAAACATTGAAATCTGGGGCTGGAACTTGGGGATTTTGGGGCCCAAAATTGAAATGTGGGGCTGGAATTTGGTGATTTTGGGGTCAGTTCCAAATTTGGGGCTGAAATTTGGGTTTTTGGGGGCCAAAATTGAAATGTGGGGCTAAAATTTGGGGATTTTTGGGTCAGTTTCAAATTTGGGCCTGAAACTTAGGGATTTGGGGGCCAAAAATTGAAATCTGGGGCTGGAACTTGGGGATTTTGGGGCCCAAAATTGAAATTTGGGGCTGGAATTTGGTGATTTTTGGGGTCGGTTTCAAATTTGGGGCTGAAACTTGGGGATTTGGGGCCCAAAATTGAAATGTGGGGCTGAAATTTGGTGATTTTGGGGTCGGTTTCAAATTTGGGGCTGAAACTTGGGGATTTGGGGGCCAAAATTGAAATTTGGGGCTGAAACTTGGGGATTTGGGGCCCAAAATTGAAATGTGGGGCTGAAATTGGGGGGATTTGTGGGTCCCTTTCAAATGTGGGGCTGAAACTCGGGGGGGGTGGGGTTTGGGGCCAAGAGGCGGGGCTTTGGGCGCGGCCCGCGGCTCTGGGGGGCTGAGGGCGGCGCCTGTGGGGCTCGCAGGTGGCGCAGGCGGTGGCGGAGCCGCTGCTGGGGGCCCGCAGGGTGACGCTGGTGGCAGGGGGCTCGGGGCCCCTGGGGGTCTCGCGGCTGCCGGGGGAGATCCTGGAGGTGGTCTGCAAGCTGCCGACCGCCGTCGAGGCCCTCACCGGAGTCAGCGTCACCAAGGTGCTCCCCTTGGACCTCTCCCCCCCTGCCTCTGGGGACACCCCAACACTTGGGGGTCCCCTCCCCTCCCCCCACCATCAAGAGCTCCTCCTGGGTATCCCCCCCAACCTCAGGGTCCTCACCGTGGTGTCCCTTCCTGGGGAAATCACTCTTAGGGTTCTCCCCTTGGTGTCCCCCACCTTGGTGTCCCCTCCCTCAGGGTCCCTTCCTGGGTGTGTCCCCCTCCCAAGTTCCCCCCACCTTGGGAGTCCCTTCCCCTGCCCAGATCCCCACTTCAGGGTCCCCTTCTGGGTGAGTCCCCCCCCTTGCTGTCTTCCTCATCAGTCCCCTCCTGTGTGTCTCCCCCCAAGATCTCCCCCTCATTGTCCCCCCCTCAGGGTCCCCCTCCTGGGTGTGTGGTCCCCCCTTCAGGGTCATGTCTCTCCCCCCACCTCATCAGGGTCCCCCTCCTGGGTGTGTTCCTCCCAAGGTCCCCCCCTCAGTGTCATCTCACCAGGGACCCCCCTGCAAGGTCTCCTCCTCTATGTCCCCCCCCACCCCCCAAGCTGTTGCCCCCTTCAGGGTCCCCACTTGGGTGTCCCCCCCTCACTATCTCCTTTGTTCCCCTCCAGGCTGCCCAGAAGAACCCAGGAGAGTGCCAGGCCTGAGCCACTGCCACCCTCCCCTGGCACTGCCCCCAAGGTGCCACCAAGCCCTTAGGCCTCTGTCCCCATGGTGCCATCAAGCCCTTAGGCCTCTGTCCCCATGGTGCCACCAAGCCCCTGCAGCTGCCACCACCCCTCTGGAGCTGCCCCCACACCCTGGGCCTCTGTCCTCAAAGTGCCACCACCCCCCTGTTCCTTCTGTCCCCCAACCATTAAAGCTGCTGCCACCTGCACCTGGACTCCCTGGGGTGGTGGCTTTGGGGAACCTCCCAAAGGGGACAACTGGTGGCCAGGGGGAGGTGGGAGACAGCTGAGGAGACCTTGGGGACATGGCTGAGGACCTTAAGGGGACCTCAAGATGGACTTTGAGAACCTAAAGGAGCTGGAAGGGACCTTAGAGACATGGTGGGGACTTGGAAGGGACCTTAAGATGGACTTGGAGGACCTAAAGGAGCTGGCATGGACCTTGGGGATATGGTAGGGACCTCAACATGGACCTCAGGGACATGGAAAGCACCTTGGGGACACAACCAAGGACCTTAAGTACCTTGAGGGGACCTTGGGGACATGGTGGGGACTTGGAAGGGACCTTAAGATGGACTTGGAGGGGACCTCAAGACGGGACTTTGAGGACCTGGAAAGGACCTTAAGATGGACTTGGGAGGACCTAAAGGAGCTGGCATGGACCTTGGGGATATGGTGGGGACCTCAACATGGACCTCAGGGACATGGAAAGCACCTTGGGGACACAGCAAAGGACCTTAAGTACCTTGAGGGGACCTTGGGGACATGGTGGAGACCTCAAGATGGGACTTGGAGGAGCTGGCAGGGACCTTAAGAAGGACTTGGGAGGACCTGGAAAGGACCTTAAGATGGACTTGGAGGACCTAAAGGAGCTGGCAGGGACCTCGGAGACCTCAACATGGACCTCAGGGACACGGAAGGCACCTTGGGGACACAACCAAGGACCTTAAGTACCTTGAGGGGACCTTGGGGACATGGTGGAGACCTCAGAGACCTAGAAGGGACCTGGAAGAGCTGCTGGGGGCCAGAAGTGGACGTGGGAGGTGAGATGGTGCCAAGGAGATGCCAAGGAAGGTGACCCAGGACACACTGGGGACTTGTTGAGGTCCCAGGTTTTTATTTCCTCCCCCACCCAGGGAAAAATTTTGTTTTAAACACAAAACAGGTGAAAAAAATCCCAAACAAAACACAGACACACACAAAAAAAAAGACAAAAGCAAAAGAAAAGACCAAAAATGGACAATTTGGGACCATCTGAGGGGGGTTTAGGAGAGCCTCAAGGTGGAGCCACCGAGGAGGAACCTCGAGAAGGTTGGGGCCTAAAAAGGGAGGTGGGGGGAGGGAATAAGTTAAGTGGTGATGATGTCATCAAGGGGGGTGATGAGGTCATCAAGGGGGGTGATGAGGTCATCAAGGGGGGGGTAAAGAAGTGGTCATGGCCACCACCACCATGGGGAGGTGGTGGCAGGGGACATGGGGAGGTGCCGTCAAGGAGGGGGTGGGGAGGATGAGGAGGGAGGAGGAAGAGAGGTCCAGTGGTGGCCACCTTAGAGGACACCTTGGGGACCATGGTGGAGAACTTTGGGGACCAGGATGGAGGAGGAGGACTTGGGGTGACCTTGATGGACTCCGTTGTTACCATGATGAAGGAGGAGGACTCTCCAGTGGTGGTGATGAGGATGATGAAGGCCTCTTGACCAGGATGAGCCTTCCTGGTGACCTTGGGGGCCACACCTTGAAGGATGAGGTCTTCTCTGATGAGCACAGGGAAGGATGTCGAAGGTCCTCCGGGGCTTGGAGGACCATCCATGATCGAAGGCTGAGGATGATCAAGGTTCTTCAGTGACCATGATGAAGACCACCTGGTGACCTTGATGAAGGCCAAAGGCTCCTTGAGGGTATCAGTGAGGCTTGAAGGTGAGAAGCAAGGGCTCCTTGGAGACACTGATGAGGACCAAGGGCTCCTTGGAGGCCTTGATGAGGACCAAGGGCTCTCTAGAGACAAGGAATGAAGTCCAAAGGTTCTCCATGGCTACTGACGAGGACCAAGGGCTCCTTGGAGGCCTTGATGAGGACCAAGGGCTCTCTAGAGACAATGAATGAAGTCCAAAAGTTCTCCATGGCTACTGATGAGGATCAAGGGCAACTTGAGGACGCTGATGAAGACCAAAGGCTCTTTGAGGACGAGGATGAAGACCAAGTGCTCCTTGAGGACGACGACGAAGACCAAAGGCTCTCCCATGGGTGCTGATGAGGCCCAAAGGCTCTTTGAGGACGATGACGAAGGCCAAAGGCTCTCCATGGGTGCTGATGAGGCCCAAAGGCTCTTTGAGGACGACGACGAAGACCAAAGGCTCTCCATGGGTGCTGGATGAGGACCAAAGGCTCTTAGAGGACAATGATGAAGGCCAAAGGCTCTTTGAGGACGATGACGAAGACCAAAGGCTCTCCATGGGTGCTGGATGAGGACCAAAGGCTCTTTGAGGACAATGATGAAGGCCAAAGGCTCTTTGAGGACGATGACGAAGACCAAAGGCTCTCCATGGGTGCTGGATGAGGACCAAAGGCTCTTTGAGGAGGATGACGAAGACCAAAAGCTCTTTGAGGACAATGATGAAGGCCAAAGGCTCTCCATGGGTGCTGATGAGGACCAAAGGCTCTTTTGAGGACAACGATGAGGGCAGTGAACAACTTCTCCTATGAACTCAACGCCGTGGTGTCGACGGTGGATGGGGCAGCAACGGGGGGCGGGGGGGAGACAACCAACCCAACTCTCCTCCTTCTCTGGAGCTTCTCTCCTAAGCTTCCTCCTCGGCTTCCTCCCCGAAGTCCTCCTCCTCCTCGGCGGTGGCGTCCTGGTACTGCTGGTACTCCGAGACCAGGTCGTTCATGTTGCTCTCGGCCTCGGTGAACTCCATCTCGTCCATGCCCTCCCCGGTGTACCAGTGGAGGAAGGCCTTGCGGCGGAACATGGCGGTGAACTGCTCCGAGATCCTCTTGAAGAGCTCCTGGATGGCCGTGCTGTTGCCGATGAAGGTCACCGCCATCTTCAGGCCCCGGGGGGGGATGTCGCAGACGGCCGTCTTGACGTTGTTGGGGATCCACTCCACGAAGTAGGAGCTGTTCTTGTTCTGCACGTTCAGCATCTGCTCATCCACCTCCTTCATGGACATGCGGCCCCGGAAGACGGCGGCCACCGTCAGGTAGCGGCCGTGGCGCGGGTCGCAGGCGGCCATCATGTTCTTGGCGTCGAAGACCTGCTGGGTGAGCTCGGGGACGGTGAGGGCCCGGTACTGCTGGCTGCCCCGGGAGGTGAGGGGGGCGAAGCCGGGCATGAAGAAGTGGAGGCGGGGGAAGGGCACCATGTTGACGGCCAGCTTGCGGAGGTCGGCGTTGAGCTGGCCGGGGAAGCGCAGGCAGGTGGTGACGCCGCTCATGGTGGCCGAGACCAGGTGGTTGAGGTCCCCGTAGGTGGGGGTGGTCAGCTTGAGGGTGCGGAAGCAGATGTCGTAGAGGGCCTCGTTGTCAATGCAGTAGGTCTCGTCGGTGTTCTCCACCAGCTGGTGCACCGAGAGGGTGGCGTTGTAGGGCTCCACCACCGTGTCCGACACCTGGGGGAGGGGGGGGAAGAACAAGGGGTGGTCAGCAGGCAGGCCGGGAGAGACCCCAGGGGGCAGCGAGTCCGAGCGGCGGCCTAAGGCCCAGCGCCTCCCGGCAGCCAAACCACTGCTGAATCCAAGCTAAAACTTAAGGCCCAGCACCTCCTGACAGCCAAAGCCCTGCCCCCAGTGCCACATCCAATCCAAGCTGTGGCCTAAGGCCCAGCACCTCCTGACAGCCAAAGCCCTGCCCCCAGTGCCACATCCAATCCAAGCTGTGGCCTAAGGCCCAGCACCTCCCGGCAGCCAAAGCCCTGCTCCCAGTGCCACATCCAATCCAAGCTAAAACCTAAGGCCCAGCGCCTCCTGACAGCCAAAGCCCTGCTCCCAGTGCCACAGCCAATCCAAGCTGTGGCCTAAGGCCCAGCGCCTCCCTGCAGCCAAAGCCCTGCCCCCAGTGCCACAGCCAATCCAAGCTGTGGCCTAAGGCCCAGCACCTCCTGACAGCCAAACCACTGCTGAATCCAAGCTAAAACCTAAGACCCAGCACCTCCTGACAGTCAAAGCCCTGCCCCCAGTGCCACATCCAATCCAAGCTGTGGCCTAAGGCCCAGCGCCTCCCGGCAGCCAAAGCCCTGCTCCCAGTGCCACATCCAATCCAAGCTAAAACCTAAGGCCCAGCGCCTCCCGGCAGCCAAACCCCTGCTGAATCCAAGCTAAAACCTAAGGCCCAGCACCTCCTGACAGCCAAACCCCTGCCCCCACTGCCACATCCAACCCCCTGCTGAATCCAAGCTATGGCCTAAGGCCCAGCGCCTCCTGACAGCCAAACCACTGCTGAATCCAAGCTACAACCTAAGGCCCAGCACCTCCTGACAGCCAAACCCCTGCCCCCAGTGCCACAGCCAATCAATCCCAGCTATGGCCTAAGGCCCAGCGCCTCCCGACAGCCAAAGCCCTGCTCCCAGTGCCACATCCAATCCAAACTGTGGCCTAAGACCCAGCACCTCCTGACAGCCAAAGCCCTGCTGAATCCAAGCTACAACCTAAGACCCAGCACCTCCTGACAGCCAAAGCCCTGCTGAATCCAAGCTACAACCTAAGACCCAGCACCTCCTGACAGCCAAACCACTGCTGAATTCAAGCTAAAACCTAAGACCCAGCACCTCCTGACAGCCAAAGCCCTGCTGAATCCAAGCTACAACCTAAGACCCAGCACCTCCTGACAGCCAAACCACTGCTGAATTCAAGCTAAAACCTAAGACCCAGCACCTCCTGACAGCCAAAGCCCTGCCCCCAGCGCCACAGCCAATCAATCCCAGCTATGGCCTAAGGCCCAGCGCCTCCCTGCAGCCAAAGCCCTGCTCCCAGTGCCACATCCAATCCAAGCTGTGGCCTAAGACCCAGCACCTCCTGACAGCCAAAGCCCTGCTAAATCCAAGCTAAAACCTAAGACCCAGCACCTCTTGACAGCCAAACCCTGGCTCCAAGTGCCAGGTCCAAGCCTTCCTGGAACATCTCCAGGGGTGGAGAGTCCACCACCTCCAGTGGCCAATTCCTCTTCAAGGGAAGAGCTTTCTCCTCCCCTCCAGCCTAAATTTCCTCCCCCTGGCTCAGCCTAGGGCTGTGTTCTCTCCCTGGGATCTCCAGCAGCTGCTGGACTGAGAGGGTGACCTTGTAGGGCTCCACCACCGTGTCTGACACCTGGGAACCAACCCAGAGAGTCAGGAGCCAGGTGGGGAAGAGACCTCAAGGCTCATCCAGTCCCAAGCCCCTGCCATGGGCAGGGACACCTCACAGCCACATCCAGCCTGGCCTTAAAAGCCTCCAGGGATGAGGCTTCCACCACCTGTCCAGCTCCCTCTGGATGGATCCTTTCCCTCCAGCCTAAACTTCCTCTCCCAGGCTCAGCTTGAGGCTGTGTCCTCACCTTGGGAGAAGAGCCCAACCCCTGTTCAGGCAGTTGTAGACAGCAAGAAGGTCTCCCCTGAGCCTCCTCTTCTCCAGGCTAAACAATCCCAGCTCCCTCAGCCTCTCCTCATGGGGCTGGCCTCCAGCCCCCTCCCCCCAGCCATCTGTCCAGCCTTGCAAGGTCCTCAAACCCACCCTGAAGGTTCCCCAAGAGTGGGGCCCTCAAGCTCTAGCTCTTCAAACCCACCCTGAAGCTTCTCAAAGGTGGGCTGGAAGCCCTTAACCCCTACCCTGAGGGCTGCTCTTCCACCCCCACCTTGAGGCCTGCTCCTCCTCCACTCCCACCTTGAGACCTCCTCTTCCTCCTCCTCCACCCCATACCCTGAGGCCTCCCTCCTCCTCCTCTTCCACTCCCACCTTGAGACCTCCTCTTCCTCCTCCTCCACCCCCACCCTGAGGCCTCCCTCCTCCTCCTCCTCCACCCCCACCTTGAGGCCTCCTCCTCCTCCACCCCCACCCCCACCCTGAGGCCTCCTCCTCCAGAGTAGGCTGAAGATTATTGAGGGGGCTTGAAGGTCCCCAAGGGTAGGCCAGAGACCCTCCCAACCCATCTTGCAGGTCCCTCCAGCCCCCTCCTCCCCTCCCCCAGCCCCCCAGCCGCCTCACCTTGGGCGAGGGCACCACGCTGAAGGTGTTCATGATGCGGTCTGGGTACTCCTCCCTGATCTTGGAGATGAGCAGGGTGCCCATGCCAGAGCCAGTGCCACCCCCCAGGGAGTGAGTCAGTTGGAAGCCCTGCAGGCAGTCACAGCTCTCAGCCTCCTTCCTCACCACGTCCAGCACCGAGTCCACCAGCTCGGCCCCCTCCGTGTAGTGCCCCTTGGCCCAGTTGTTGCCGGCGCCGCTCTGGCCTGGGGAGGGGGAGAGAGAGGGGAGGGGGTCAGGGGTGAAGTGGGAGGGGTGAGGATGTCCAGCCCACCCTTGGGGAGCTTCAAGGTAGCCCTGAGGACCCTCAAGGTAGCTTTGAGGACCTCCAGCCCACCCCTGGGGACCTTTCAAGGTAGCTTTGAGGACCTCCAGCCCACCCCTGGGGACCTTCAAGGTAGCCCTGAGGACCTCCAGCCCACCCCTGGGGACCTTCAAGGTAGCCCTGAGGACCCCCAAGGTAGCTTTGAGGACCTCCATCCCACCCCTGAGGACCTTCAAGGTAGCTTTGAGGACCTCCAGCCTACCCCTGGGGACCTTTCAAGGTAACCCTGAGGACCTCCAGCCCACCCCTGGGGACCTTCAAGGTAGCCCTGAGGACCCCCAAGGTAGCTTTGATGACCTCCAGCCCACCCCTGGGGACCCTCAAGGTAGCTTTGAGGACCTCCAGCCCACCCCTGGGGACCTTTCAAAGTAACCCTGAGGACCTCCAGCCCACCCCTGGGGACCTTCAAGGTAGCCCTGAGGACCCCCAAGGTAGCTTTGATGACCTCCAGCCCACCCCTGGGGACCTTCAAGGTAGCTTTGAGGACCTCCAGCCCACCCCTGGGGACCTTCAAGGTAGCCCTGAGGACCTCCAGCCCACCCCTGGGGACCTTCAAGGTAGCCCTGAGGACCCCCAAGGTAGCTTTGAGGACCTCCAGCCCACCCCTGGGGACCCTCAAGGTAGCTTTGAGGACCTCCAGCCCACCCCTGGGGACCCTCAAGGTAGCTTTGAGGACCTCCAGCCCACCCTTGGGGACCTTCAAAGGTAGCTTTGATGACCTCCAGCCCACCCTTGGGGACCTTCAAGGTAGCCCTGAGGACCTCCAGCCCACCCCTGGGGACCTTCAAGCCCCCTCAGGAACCTTCAGCCCACCCTCAGCAACCTTCAAAGTAGCTTTGGGGACCTCCAGCACGCCCCTGGGGACCTTCAGGGAAGACCTGAGAACCTTCAAGGTGGGTTTGACAACCTCCAGCCCACCCTCGAGGACCTTCAAGCTCCCTCAAGAAGCTTCAGCCCACCCATGAAGACCTTCAAACCAACTCTGCCCACCTTGTAAACCTTCAGCTCACCCTTGGGGACCACCCCACCGCCCTTGGGGACCTCCCCACCCCCCTTGGGGAAGACCCTGCTGCTCCAGGAGCTCACCAAAGACGAAGTTGTCCGGCCTGAAGATCTGCCCAAAGGGTCCTGAGCGCACAGAGTCCATGGTGCCAGGCTCCAGGTCCACCAGGATGGCCCTTGGGACATACTTACCCCCTGGGGGGACATCGTGGTGGTCACCAAGGGGGTGGTGGTGATGCTACCAGGTGGCCACCTCCTCACCTCCAACCCCTCCAAACCCTACCTCAAACCACCCCAAAGCCCCAAATCTGGAGATCCCATGGTGGGAGATCCATGATGGTTGGAAGTGACCAAGCCGAGGAGGTGGCACCAAGAAGGGGCTGATGATGCCACCGTGGTGCCACCTCCTCACCTCCAAACCCACCCCAAAACCTCCAGGTTGGACACATTCAGGTGTCTCAAAACTAGGACATGATGGTAGAAGATGAGGTGACAACAAGAAATTGGTGGTGATGCCACCCCCTCCCCTCCAAACCCCCCAAAACCACCTCAGACCCCCCCCAAACCTCCAACCCTAGAGGCCCCCTGGGTGATCCACGATGGTTGGAGACCACCATGACCACGAGGTGACAGCAGGAAGGTGGTGATGCTGCCACCCCCTCCCCTCCAACCCCCCCCAGACCTCCCCAAACCTCCAACCCTGGAGGCCCCCTGGGTGATCCATGATGCATGGAGACCACCATGACCACGAGGTGACAGCAGGAAGGTGATGATGCTGCCACCCCCTCCCCTCCAAACCCCCCAAAACCACCTCAGACCCCCCCCAAACCTCCAACCCTGGAGGTCCCCTGGGCGATCCTGATGGCTGGAGACCACCATGACCACGAGGTGACAGCAGGAAGGTGATGATGCTGCCACCCCTTCCCCTCCAAATCCCCCCAACTCCAGAGGTCCTAGGGGTGGCCAAGGACCCCCAGGAGGCCTGAGGAGGGGGAGGGGACCTGGGGAGGGGGCCTGGGGAGGGCTGCTCACCGGTGGCCTCGTTGTAGTAGACGCTGATGCGGTCCAGCTGCAGGTCGCTGTCGCCGTGGTAGGTGCCGGTGGGGTCGATGCCGTGCTCGTCGCTGATCACCTCCCAGAACTGAGGGGGAGGGGCAAAGGGGGCGTGGTCAGCTAGGCCACGCCCACGACTGGAAGCCCCTCCCCCAGCCCTAAGGTTCTGCTCTTCCCATTGGTGGAAAGGCACCGAGGGGAGTGGGGTTTAACGCAGAGGGATACAGGAGGGGGTCTGGGGATGGGGAAAGGTGGGAGGGGCTTGGGCGAAGGGGGAGGGACTTAGAGGGGTGGCAGCCAATGGGGAGGTCGGGGGTAGAAAGGGGTGGGGTTTAGGGAGGGGCAAAGGGGTTGGAGGTAGAGGACTGGAGGGTTCAAAGGGAGGGCAAAGGTCATTGGGGGAGACTGGAAATGGGAGAGGGGGGTTGGGTGGGGTGAGCCAATGGGGTTGGAGCTCAGGGGAGGTGGTGAAGGCTGATTGGAGGACTCGAAGCTGGGTCTAAAGGAGGTGAATGGTGGCTGAAGGAGGCTGGAAAGTGGGGTGAGGGTTTGGGTGGGGTGGGCCAATGGGGTTGGAGCTCAGGGGAGGAGGTGAAGGCTGATTGGAGGACTCCAAGCTGGAGGAGCAAGGCCTAAAAAAGGTGCTGAAAGCCTATTGGTTAAGAGACAGAAAGGGATGGGGACTGAGAGAGAGAAATCCTGATTGGACAAATAAATCCAAGCCTTAAGAAAGAACTCAAATCCTATTGGAGGAAATGAAAAAGGGGGCGTGACCACACTGGGGTGCAGCCCGCGGGACCAAGCCCCACCCTGGGGGTGGAGCCAATGCAAGCAGCCAAATCAGCGAGCTAGGCAGTAAAGGGGGAGGAGCCAGCAGGGTTGTGGGCGTGTTCAGGGCTTAATTGACTGCAAAGGGGTGGGGCTTGCGGGCGTGGCCACGCCCCCTCCCGCCAAAAAATAAATGGCGGGAAAGCGGGACCAGTTTAAACCCTGAAGGCACCTCCGGAAACGTTGAGCCCCGGAAAAGCCCCAGATTGGCCTTTTCTAACCCCAAAAGCCAGCCCCAACCCAGCCCCACCCCCTTCAGGGCCAAATGGGTGAAAACAGCACAGTTTTGGGGTCGATGGTGCCACAATGGGGGGGGAGGGGGGGAGTAGAGGGCAACGTTGGAGGGGGGAGAAAGAAGGTTTGGAGAGTAAGCTGCACTGGGAGGGTTTGGGGGAGGTGAAAAAGGCAATTTGGGGGCAAAAAGGAGGGTTTGGGATGGAAAAAGGGGGCTTGGGGGGGTCAGTGTTGTAAAGATGGGGTGAAAAAAGGCAATTTTGGGGGGAGAAAGGCTCACTTGGAAGGGAAAAGGGTTGATTTGGGGGTGGGGAAGGTTGATTTGGGGGTGGGAAAAGTCTGACTTTGGGGTAAAAAGGGCTCACTTTGGGGGGAGGGCAAAAAAGGGGCTGGTTGGGGGGGGGGAAGAATCCATTTTAGGGCCAAAGAAATGTGATTTTGGGGAGAAAAAAGCCTAATTTGGGGCTAAAAAGCCTCATTTTAGAGGGGGAAAAAAACCAAACACAACACTTGGGGTCAAAAAAAAAGGATTGAAGTCAGGACTGAAAAATGTTGAAGTGGGGGGAAAAAGGCTTTTTGGGGTAAAAGATGCTGGTTTAGGGTAAAAAACCCTTCGATTCTGGGGCAGAAAGTGGCAATTTGGGGGTTAAAAAGCCTCACTTTTAGGCACGGTGGAGAACAAAGATTTCCTCCTGGGGAATTTTCCCTTCCTTTTGATGGGCTGAAAAAACGCCACTGGGGAGGCACAAGGGGTCGATTATGGGGCTAAAAACGGTTATTTTAGGACTGGAATTAACATTTATAGGGAAAAAGGTTAATTTGGGGGGCAGAAAAGTGGATTTGGGGGCTGGCAGGAAAGCATTTAGGGGATGGGAAAAGCCTCTTGGGAAGCCCAAATCCAAGCAGGGAAAAGCAGCAATCTGCCGGCTTGAACGAGGCATTTTGGGGCTAAAAAGGGCATTTTACGTCCAAAACCTACATTTTGGGGGGTTCAAAAAGGCTTATTTGGGGCCAAACCGGCTTCATGTGGGGCAGGAAAAAAAGGCATTTTGGAGAGCACAAAGCTTCCATTCTTTTCCCCTCCCCCTCCCCGGACCTCCATTTTGGGGCTGGATCCCTCCATCTTAGGGGCTTGAAATCCTCTCCTTTCGGTGCTGAAAAAAAAGGCACTTTCGGGCAAAAAAAGTGCATTCCAGGGGTTAAAAAGCTTCGTTTCGGTGCTCAAGGCTTCGTATGGGGACAAACCCGAAGGTTTCCAGGGGCTCAGAAGGACCTTCCGGAGAACAAAGCTCATCCTCAAGCTGCAAAAACCTCCATTTTGGGGCTGGGAAAGGCTTTTGGGGTAGAAAAAGCCGCTTTAAGGTAAAAAAACCCGGCTTTTGGGGGGGAGAAAAAGCCTCAGTTGGGGGTGGAAAAGGCTTGAGCGCACCTTTTTTGAGGGTAAAAAGGCACATTTGAAGGCTGAAAGCTCCGATTTGAAAGCACAAAGCTTATTAGGAGATCAAAATTCCTCCATTTTAAGGCTGAACACTCGGGGGGCTGAGCTGGAAATCCTCAATTTGGGGAGCAAAAAGCTCCATTTTGGGACTAAAAAGCCCCATTCCGGGTACAAAAAAAAGCTCCATTCCGGGACCAAAAAAAAGCCTCAATTTTAAGGCTGGAAAAGGGAAGATTTGACTTTGGGGACAAAAAGATCATTTTAAGGGTAAAAAAGGTCGCATTTCAGAGCCCCAAAAAGCATCTTCCAAGGCTGCACGCCCCTAATTTTGGGTCAACGCCCCTTGAATTTAGGCTATTTTGGGGTAAAAAGAAAAAGGAGGCTCGTTTTAGGTCAAAAGCCTTGGATTCAGGCAATTCTAGGGGGTCAAAAAAAAATTGCTTATTTTAGGCTTCTCATTTTTTGGGGTCCAAATCCTCGGATTTAGGCAGCTTTGGGGTAAAAAAAAGGTTCATTTTGGGTCCAAATCCTTCCATTTAGGCTATTTTGGAGGTAAAAGGCTCATTTTAAGTCTTTCATTTTGGGTCTAAATTCTTTTATTCAGGTAATACTGAGGTTAAAAAAATAAAGCTCCGTTTTGGGTCGAATTCCTTAGATTTAAGCCATTTTGCAGTCGAAAAAGGTTCATTTTAAGCCCAAATCCTTCAATTTAGGTTCTTTTGGGATAAAAGGCGGCTCATTTTAGGTCCAAATCCTTTGATTTAGGCAACTTCGGGGGGGTAAAACGCTCATTTCAAGACCCGAATTTTGGGTCCAAACCATTGGATTTGGGCTGTTTTGGGGTAAAAAAAAGGCTCCTTTTAGGCTGGAAAACACCTAAACGGGGGGTGGGGTGGTGAGGGTGGGGGTCACGCCCTAATGCGAGGCTAAAAACCTCCATTTCGGGGCTTTAATAAACAAAAATGGCAATTTTGAGCCCAACCCCCCTGGATTTCATGCCCCAACCTCCCCCAGACCCCCACCCCCCCCAATTTAAGCCATCTTTCGGGGGGTGGTCATTCCTCATTGTCCCCAAGCTGAGCAAGCCTCAAGGGGTGGGATCGGGTCCTGGGTTTCCATTTCGGGGTGAAAAGCAGCACAATCCGCGCTTTTAAACCCTCGTTTCTTAGGGACAAAAAAGCTTCATTCCCAAGGGGGCAAACTCCCCCCCCACCCCACCGCATTTAGAAGAGGAAAAAAACCACCAGAAGAGAATGAAAAGAAACGATTCAAAGGCAGATGTCGATAGGGAAAGGCTGTATGAGACGAAGAAAAGCTTATTTTGGGGTAAAAGTCGCTGGTTTAGGGGTTAAAAAGGGGGCAGCTCAGCGCAGTCGTCGCCCCGTGTCGTCGTCGTCGTTCCCCCCCCCCCCCGAGGCGTGGCGGGAAACCGCCATCTTTGGGGCGCGTGAGGGGGGAAGGGAGGAGGAGGATGCAGGGGGGTGGGGAGGGAGGCTGCAGGGGGAAGAGGGATGGGGATGAGGCTGCGGCGCTACCCCCCCACAAATCCTCCTCATTTTGAGGCCAGAAACGACCATTTTGGGGGGGTTGGGCAGGCAAAACATCGACTTTCAGGCCCCGGCTTTGTGTTCCCCCGCCCCGGGCGGGGCCCGAACGGCCTCAAGTCCTTTGTTTGGCCTCCCAGGGAGGAGCTTCTCCGAGCGGGGCAGCGGCGCGGTGGGAGGGGAGGAAGCCATAAGGCCACCCCCACCCTCCCGTTACGACCTCCCCATCCCCCTCACTACCTACCCCCTCCCCCCCCACACCTTCCTCCTTTCGTTTCCCCTCTCCGTTCCTCGCTCACCTTGGCCCCGATCTGGTTGCCGCATTGTCCCGCCTGGATGTGCACGATCTCCCTCATGGCGGCGGCCGACTTGAGGCTACAATAGATCCCGGAGGCTTTTTATCGAGGTTGGGGGGGGGAGGGGAGCCCAGCGGCTTTGCTTTAGGCGGCGGCGGCGCTGCCCCTTTAAGGTGGGAGAGGCTGAAGCGAAGAGCAGGCTGCGGCGGCGAGGAGGAGAAAATGGCGGCGGCCGCGGCCCCGCCGCCCCTTCATATAGATAAAGCGCCGCCGCCTCCCATTGGCCGGCACCGCCCCGCTTGCTGCCCTCCGATTGGCTGAGGCCGCCGGCGAGGCCCGCCCCGGCGCTCGGCGTGGTGCCCGCTAGGCGCCGCTCTAGTGCCTCTCTAGCCGCTTGGCGGGCTCCTCTCTATGGTCAAACCCCTCCGGCCCTAGAGCGGTTCCCGCCTGGGTGGGATGGACGCGAGCGCGGACCAATGGGGGGGGGCCGCTGGTCCGTGACGTAGGGAGGCGACGGCCAATGGGAGCGCGAGGGAAGGGCCTGGGCGGGCTCCGCGGGAGGGTTAGCGGCGGAGGCGTTCCGGTGTGTATG
>NW_026530696.1:0-28219 GCF_014839835.1 Dryobates pubescens
CCTCTCTATATAGATAGTCAGGAATGGTATTTATTGCTATGCAACAAGGCTTTGAAATCAGCCCCACTGGATCACTTCTATTCGATGCCAAGGCTTCTAGAACGTAAAAGCAAATTCTAAGTAGAGCAAAACAGATTTTGAAAACATACCTATAAAAGGTGTATCAATTAAAAACAGGGGACCTTCCTTTGTGTGTATCAGGAGGCATTTGTCATCCTTTATTTATTTTTTTATTTGTTGTGGAATTTTTAGTTCTTTGTTTCTTTGTTTTTAATTTGAATGGACAACCCTCTGAACAGAGCCTAGGAAAGCTGCTTCCCCCATGCACAAGGGCAAGAGAAGCCCCTAACTGGTCTGTTAACATGCCTTTTAAGGGGTTCTGATGACATCTGAGGTGGGTCTAGGGGTATCAAAGGAGAATTTGGGGGCATATGGAGGGATGTAAGGAGCCTCTACAGGGCCCCAAAAGGATCTTCTAGTTGCACATTTAGGGTTAGCTGAGTATCTATATAGAGATGACAGATTTTGTCAGTTGGATTTTTAGTCTGAGGGAGAGGGGTTGAGGGGGTTGGGGGTTTGGAGGGGTTGGGGAGGTTGGGGTCAGGGTCCGGGGTTAGGGGGTTGGGGTCAGGGGGGTTGGGAGGGTTGGGGTGTTAGGGGGGTCGGAGTCAGGGTCAGGGGTCAGGGGTCAGGAGTTAGGGGTCAGGTCAGGGGTTAGGGTTAGGGTCAGAGTTAAGGGTCAGGGTTAGGGTCAGGGGTTAGGGTTCAGGGTCAGGGATGAGGGTCAGGGCTTAGGGTCAGGGTTGAGGTTAAGGGGTTAGGGGTTAGGGTTAGGGGTCAGGGTCAGGGGCTAGGGTCAGGGTAAGGGGTTAGGGTCAGGGTTGGGGTCCAGGTCAGGGTTAGGGTTAGGGTTAGGGGTCAGGTCAGGATCAGGGTCAGTTTCAGGGTTAGGGTTAGGGTCATTAGGGTTAGGGTCAGGGTTAGTGTTAGGTTCATTAGGGTTAGGGTCATTAGGGTTACAGTTACGGTTAGGGTTAGGGTCATGGTTAGGGTCATTAGGGTTAGGGTTAGGGTGATTAGGATTAGCATAGGGGCATTAGGGTTAGGGTTACGGTTAGGGTCATTAGGGTTATGGTTAGGGTCATTAGTGTTAGGGTTAGGTTCGGGGTTGGTGTCAGGGTCAAGTTCAGGGTTAGGGCTTAGGGATTTGGAGTTCAGGTTCGGGTCAGGTTCACAGTTAGTGGTTAGGTTTAGGGTTACAGTTAGGGTTAGGGTTAGGGGTCAGGATTAGGGGTCAGGTTTAGAGGTTAGGGGTTAGGGTTGGGGTTAGGGTTGGGGTTAGGGTCAGGTCAGGGGTTGGGGTTAGGATCAGGGGTTAGGGTCTGGGTCAGTGTCATTAAGGTCAGAGTTAGGGTTAGGGTTAGGGCTTAGGGGTTAGGTTCAAGGTCAGGGTCAGGTTTAAGGTTACAGGTTAGGGTTTAGGGCTTAGGTGTTAGGGGTCAGGGTCAGGATTAGGGGCCGTTAGGGTCAGGGTTAGGGTTAGGGGTTAGGGGTTAGGAGTAGGGGTCAGGTGTTAGACATAGGGGTTGGTATTAGGGTTTAGGTCTGGGTCAGGGGTTAGGGTCAGGGTCCTTAGGGTTAGGGTTAGGGTTAGTTAGGGTTGGGCTTGGGGTCAGGTTCAGGGTCAGGGGTCAGGGTTGGGGTTATGACTAGTGGGTTAGGGTTTACGGTTAGGGGTTAGGGTTGTTAGGGTTAGGCTCAGGGTTATTGTCAGGGTTAGGTTCAGGGTTAGGATCAGGGTTGGGGTCTGGGTTAGGGTCAGGGTCAGGGTCGGGGTTAGGGTTAGGGTCAGGGTTAGGATTAGGGTCATGGTTAGGGCTAGTGGTGTGAAGAGGTTATTAAATTTATGAATATGAATTATGAATGTTTAAAATATTATTTTTATTAATTATAAAATTATTAATAACCGATGAATCACTAACTTACATACATATTCTAGTGCACATTTGTGAAATACATTCCATAAGTAGCTTAGTGGTATGATTAGAACTTAATTGAACTATCTACAGACTATTTCTATATTTATATAACAAAGGCTGCAATTCCGCTTCTTGGCCGCTATATGGCGACTCAGTGGGATGCTGTGGCAACGCCAGTGATGAAGAGTGTGAGCAATCTGGCAGTGCAGGCCTAGAGCCTGACATGGTGGTAGACCGTGCTCAAGTGCAGAGCCAACTAGCAGAGTACCAAACAGTGCTGTGCCTGCAGCATGTAACTAAAACAAGGCACTGGTATCTATAAACATAGAAAGTTATCTTGGGACAACAGGACATGCCCCTGCAGCAACAAACCTCACATGTCGTTAGTTGTTGGACCAATAATCTATAATAGTGTGATGTGTGGTCACTCATAGGGAACCAATGAGGTCATGACAACAAGGCACTCTGAGTTTATGTAAGTTGTAGAAGTTCCCTTGCTACGCACTTCTGCCTTTCCTATCCCTTCTTCTTCTATGCTTTACTTTACTGTGCTATACTCGCACCATAGGCCTGCACCATAGGCCTGCAATACTGGAACAATAAAGGAACAATACTCGATCATATTGGTCAGCTGTATTGACTCCAATCTCCATTGTCCCATTAGGACGTGGGTGGCTTCTGGCTATATACAGCAATATTATAATCTTTCTATGCATCAGCGATTACTCTGCTAGATGCGGATACTTTGAACTGAGTGCTAGTGGGTGAAAAGCATGTGGAAGATACTCTGTAGCTGTTGTTTGTAGCAAGGTGGAGGTCCAGCAGGCGACTGTCGCTGGACTGGTTCCTAGTTGAGTTGGACGGTGGCGCTGGGTTACTGTCTCCTTTCTCCGCAGCAGTGGAGAGGGAATAATGGAACCTGGGCTTAGTGCGGAAGCAGGTTCCCTTCAGGACTCGTTCGATTCCCTCCAGACAATAGGGATCAGTCCTGGTCGGGGTCGGCCCTTGGAGTGGGCTCACACGGCAGGGTGGGGTGACGGTTGCCGTTAGGTGGCTTGAATGACACGACAGCAGACAAAGGCTACAAGGTCAGCCCAGCTACGGCGATTCTCGGGGCTGATGTAAACAGCCTCGGGGAGAGAATGCGGCTGCGTTAAGCGGCAGATTCTCATTTACTGAGCTTAAAGGAATAGCGGGACATTCAGATTGGTCCCAGGTTTGGTGCAGTATAGGCATGAACAGTGCTTTAGTCTTCCCTGAGGTTTACAGGGCTCAGAGCGGCACACGTGGTGGCTCCTCTCCCACTACGGCGGGGCTAGGCATATGTGGACTCAGTCTCGATCAAGTCCTTTCTTCCCAGCAACTGGGCAGATCTTACCCTCAGGGGCTGGTTCAGTCCTCCGGTGGCACAGTGGGCTCTCCCAGTCAGTACGACTGGCTGTGGTGACGCTGGGCTTCTCAGGCTCAGCGAAGGTTCTCCCTCTGGAGATGATCCTCACAATTGCTTCTCACAATGCAGAGGCTTTCAGTATGCGTGCATGTATGATTAGAAGCGAACAACGGTGAGCTCAATGGCAGAGGCTATGGCTTGAGAGATGTTCTCTCGAGCAAGTACAGAGACAAAGTGAAAAAGGAGGCAACTTGTTTACCAACTGGGGTGATACTTATAGATTCCTCAAGGCTGGGTTTGACCAATGGGCACTGTCATAAACAACTGGCTTCAGCCTATAGAAAGTGTGAAGCTAGAATTATGCCCATACTTGGTATTTGCATGAGCACTGCATGTGCTGGGTGCGTGCTGACCTTGCTAATGCCTTGGCTTTTGTCTTCTTCCTGGAGGAGGGGAAACTTGTCGACATGCTGGGACAAGATTCGATATCTGGGTGTGATCGCTTGAGGCTGTGCCTTTAAGACAAAACAGTGCTGGGACACTCTAGCTGAATGTTTTCAGTACTAGAACAAAAACATTCTGATATTCTAAACGAATTTCATTGGTGGACAGACAAAATGCAACTTTAAATTGTTGAGCAGTTGGAATTTTTTTTTTCCTCTCAGTTCAGTTTGGTTTGGGAGTTGGGGTAGTGTGGGTTTCAGCCTGTTCTCCTTGCCTGCTTTCTTCGCAAACTAGCTGGAGTTGGCCTTCAGATAAGCAAAAACTAATCCTGCATGGGCTTTTGAAGCTTACTAACAACTTTTTTCCTTAATAACTTGCCTTTCTTTCTCTCTAACCCCTTTTTGGGGAAAAAGGGAGGTGGGAGGGGGAGAGAGGGGGTTACAGGGAGGGGATCCCTCCTCGGGGAGTGATTTTTGCTGTCTTATTTCTCTTTGCTGTATATTTCTGTGTATATATTGTAAATACCTGTATATATTGTGTTATATATAACCTGCTTTCCATATATACTTATAAATATATAGCTTTGCTCCTCCGAGTGGGTTAGCTGTGGTTTCTTACTCTGGAGGAGAGAGAGCTAGGCCCTCTCTCAACCTACCACACTGGGCATAATATGCCTTCACCACAAGGGGCCATTAGGGTTAGGGCATGGGTCAGGGTCAGGGTTTAGGGTTAGGGTTAGGGTAAGGGTCAGGGTCAGGGTCAGGGTCAGGGGTTAGGGGTTAGGGGTTAAGATTAGGGGTAGGGGTTAGGGTAAGGGTCAGGATTAGGGTTAGGGGCCATTAGGGTTAGGGTTAAGGTTTGGGTTAGGGGTTAGGGTTAGGGTCATTTAGAATAGAATAGAATAGAATAGAATAGAATAGAATAGAATAGAATAGAATAGACCAGGTTGGAAGAGACCTTCAAGACCATCATGTGCAAGCTATCATCCAACAACACCTACTCAACTAAACCATGCAACCAAGCATCCTGTCAAGTTTCCTGAACACCCTCAGCGATGGCGACCCCACCACCTCCTCGGGCAGCCCATTCCAATGGGCAATCACGCTCTCTTTATTTAGGGTTACGTCTAGGGTTAGGTTAGGCTTAGGGTAAGGGTTAGGGTTAGCATTGGCACTAAAGTTCTTTTTCCATGTGGTATCTCTTCTGGAGGGAGTCAGAATCAGCACTTGAATTCTAGCCTACCTGTTGCCTGTGCTGAAATACACACTGTTCAGTGCAGTTGCATGCTGCGCATTTCTGAGAGTAATTGAAACTAATGAAAACATTGTAGGGGGAACCTAAAGAAAAAGTCTAGCACCAAATTCCTTGATGCATTTCATCTCTCTTCTGAGGGCGTCAAAATGAGCATTTGAATTCTGGCCTATCTGTTTACCATGTTGAGATACATGCTGTTGAAAGAAGATGCAGACTGCTTGATTTCGACATTAATCGAAACTACACAAAATTTTTTGGAGTAAAACCTAAGGGGAAAAGCTGAGCACCAAATTGCTTTATCCATTTGATCTCCCATCTGGAGGGTATAAAAATCAGTGTTTGAATTCTGGACTACCTCATTCCTGTGCTGAGACACATACTGTAGAGTGCATTTGCAAACAGGACGTTTCTGAGACAATTTGAATATAACCAAATCATTATTGGGGTAAAACATAAAGGCAAAAGCCTAGCACCAAATTTCTTCATGCATTTCGTCTCCCTTCTGGAGGGAGTCAAAATGAGTATGGGAATTCTGGCCTCACTCTTTCCTGAGCTGAGATACATAATGTAATCTACATTTCCAAAAGCTTGGTTTCGAGGTTAATCTAAACTACCCAAAATATTGTTAGGGTAAAACCTAAATGGAAAATCCTAGCACCAAAGTGGATGTTCCATATAATCTCCCTTCTCGTGGGAATGAAAATGGTAATTTTAATTCAGGCCTACCTCTTCCCTGTACCGAGATACATGCTGTAATCTGCAGATGCAAAATGCTTCATTTTGTGGTTAATCGAAACTACTCAAAACATTGTTGGGTTAAAAGCTAAAGAGAAGAGCCTAGCACCAAATTGCATTATCCATATGATCTCCACTCTGGTGGGAGTCAAAATGATCATTTGAACTCTGGCCTACATCTTTACTGTGCTGAGATAGATGCTGTTCAATGCAGAAGCCAAATGCTTGATTGCAAGATTAATCAAAACTTATGAGAGCATTGTGAGTGTAAAACCTAAAGGGAAATGGCCAGCACCAAATTGCATCTTCCAAATGATCTGCCTTCTGGAGTGAGTGGAAATAAGCATTTGAATTCTGGCCTACCTCTTTCCTGTGCTGAGATACCTGCAGTTCAAAGCAGATGCAAATTGCTTGATTTCGAGATTAATTGAAAGTAATGAAAACATTGTTGGGGTAAAACGTACAGCATGTATCTCAGCACAGGAAAGAGGGAGGACAGAATTCAAATGCTCATTTTCACTCACTCTAGAAGGCAGGTAATTTGGAACATGATATTTGGTGCTAGTCTATTCCCTTTAGGTTTTACCCGAACAATGTTTTCATTAGTTTCCATTCATCTTCAAATCAAGCATTTTGCATCTGCAGATTACAGCATGTATCTCAGCACAGGAAAGAGGTAGGCCAGAATTCAGATGCTCATCTTCACTCACTCCAGAATGGAGATCATTTGGAACATGTGTGAGAGAGCAATGCTTGTCCCACCGTGTGTGACTCAACAAAGATAAAATCACTTGCTGCTTGCTCAGATAATATGTTGTTGGGCAGAGCCACTGGAAAGAAGGTGAAAAGATCATGTAGGAATCCTGTCTACCAATCCTGGATGCAAATCATTTTGCGATTGCATCGTGATAACACTGGACTGCAGCTGGCCTACAACAATGGCCCAAGGACCCAGCCATCACACCTTCAAGACAATATAATTTCCAGCTATCAGATACCCCCAGGGAGGATGGCAAGACAATGGACTCACCACCTGTTTCCTGATGTGTAATGAGTGTGTGGGCAGGTTAGATGGAGAAGGGGAAGGTGGAGGCCCCCTTCCCTCCATCGAGACCCCTGCCCAAACACACAGAAATGCACAGAAAGATTTTCTGGGGAACGACACCTGGATATTTACCTAAGGAGGATTTCCTGGCCCCTGAATTCCTGAGGGACAATGCTTGGACACATACCTAAGGACTAAAAACTGTATAAAAGACTTGAGCTACTACTGGCTTGTTAGAAGGTGAAAAACGAGAAGGACCATGCCGCTGACAAGGAAGGAAGTAGGCTGAACCCTCTCTCCGTGTCCTAAGTCCCACCTGCTGCAACTCATGGAGCTGAACCAGGCTGCCCAGAGGAACACATCTCTTCTCCAGCCAAAGCCTCAGCACCTTTTCTCTACAGACTAAAACTGTCTTGGGGGGGTGAAGGGTGTGGTAAAAGAATTCCTTTCCTCTTGTCTCTCTCTCCTCGCTCCCCCTCTCTATTTTCTCCATCTCCCCTTCTTATTTCAATATTATTTATGTAATAAATAGTCTAGCGGTTGATATTTTGGCCACGTTTGTGCATCTAATTCCACAACATGGGAAAATAAAAAAGACCTAAGCCTCGTTCCCTCTCCGGACCAAGACAACATGCATTTTGGTGCAAGCCTTTTCCCTTTACTTATTAGACCAGAAATGTATTGGTTAAATTTGAATTGTCACAGAAAAGTGCAGTTTGCCAATGCAGAGCACAGCAAGTATCTCAGCACAGAAAAGAGGTAGGCCAGAATTTGAATGATCATTTCCACTCACTCCAGAAGGCAAATCATTTGAATGATGCTAGCCTTTTCGCTTTAGGTTTTACACCAACTATGTTTCATTAGTTTCTATTAATCCCGAAATCAAGCCTTTTTCATCTGCAGATTAGAGCATGTATCTCAGCACAGGAAAGAGGACGGTCAGAATTCAAAAGCTCATTTTGACTGATCCCAGAAGGCAAATCATTTGGAGAATGAAATTTGGAACTAGCCTTTTCCCTTTAGGTTGTACCCCAACAATGTGTTGGTTCTATTCATATTGTCTCAGAAACGTGCAGTTTACAAGGGCAGATTACAGCATGTATCTCAGCACAGCAAAGAGGTAGGCCAGAATTCAAAACCTCATTTTGACTGCTCCCAGAAGGCAAATTATCTGGAACATGCAATTTGGTACTAGCCTTTTCTCTTTAGGTTGTACAACAACAATGTTTTGTTTCTATTCATATTGTCTGAGAAAAGTGCAGTTTGCCTGGGTAGATTGCAGCATGTATCTCAGCACAGGAAAGAGGTAGGCCAGAATTCAAAACCTCATTTTGACTGATCCCAGAAGGGAAATCATTTGGAGCACGCAATTTGGCACTAGCCTTTTCACTTTAGGTTGTACCCCAAAATGTTTTAGTTCTATTCCTATTGGCTCAGAAACTTGTAGTTTTCCTGTGCAGATTACAGCATGTATCTCAGCACAGGAAAGAGGTAGGCCAGAATTCAAAACCTCATTTTGACTGATCCCAGAGGGCAAATCATTTGGAACATGCAATTTGGCACTAGCCTTTTCCCTTTAGGTTGTACCACAACACAGCTTTCAGTAGTTTCGATTAACCTGAAAATCAAGCCCTCGGCATCTGCACAGAACAGCATGTATCTCAGCAGAGGAAAGAGGTAGTACAGAATTCAAAACCTCATTTTGACTGCCCCCAGAAGGCAAGTCATCTGGTACATGAAATTTGGTACTAGCCTTTTCCCTTTAGGTTGTACCACAGCATTGTTTTGGTTCTATTCGTATTGTCTCAGAAAGGTGCAGTTTGCCTGGGAAGAATACAGCATGTATCTCAGCACAGGAAAGAGGTAGGCCAGAATTCAAAACCTCATTTTTACTGCCCCCAGAAGGCAACTCATCTGGAACTTGCAATTTGGTACTAGCCTTTCCCCTTTAGGTCATACCACAGCATTGTTTTGGTTCTATTCATGTTGTCTCAGAAAGGTGCAGTTTGCCTGGGAAGAATACAGCATGTATCTCAGCACAGGAAAGAGGTAGGCCAGAATTCAAAACCTCATTTTGACTGCCCCCAGAAGGCAAGTCATCTGGAACTTGCAATTTGGTACTATCCTTTTCCCTTTAGGTTGTACCACAGCATTGTTTTGGTTCTATTCGTATTGTCTCAGAAAGGTGCAGTTTGCCTGGGAAGATTACAGCATGTATCTCAGCACAGGAAAGAGGTAGGCCAGAATTCGAAACTCCATTTTGACTTCTCCCAGAAGGCAAATCATCTGGAACATGCAATTTGGTACTAGCCTTTTCCCTTTAGGTTGTACAAAACGGCTTTCAATAGTTTCTATTAATCTCGAAATCAAGCCTTTGGCATCTGCAGAGAACAGCATGTATCTCAGCACAGGAAAGAGGTAGGCCAGAATTTGGAACTCCATTTTGACTTCTCCCAGAAGGCAAATTATCTGGAACATGCAATTTGGTACTAGCCTTTTCCCTTTAGGTTGTACCACAGCTTTGTTTTGGTTCTATTCATATTGTCTCAGAAAGCTGCAGTTTCCCTGGGAAGAATACAGCATGTATCTCAGCACAGGAAAGAGGTAGACCAGAATTCAAATCCTCATTTTGACTGCTCCCGGAAGGCAAGTTATCTGGAACTTGCAATTTGGTACTAGCCTTTTCCCTTTAGGTTGTACCACAGCATTGTTTTGGTTCTATTAGGCCTGAAATCCGCTTTTTTTTTGTTTGAAATAGGTGTCTTCCTATGATAATCAACAACTTTCCTCGGTAAATCGACAGATTGAATCTGGAAATCCTGTGCTTTGATTCTGAACTCTACTGGATTGTGGTGGAATACTTGGTTTCTGCTAGTTTTTTGAGAATTTAGGCCTGTAATCTGCTTTTTTTTGGTTGAAACAGGTGTCTTCCTATGATAATCAACAAGTTTCCTCGGTAAATCGACAGATTGAATCCGGAAATCCTGTGCTTTGATTCTGGACTCTACTGGATTTTGGAGGAAAACATGGTTTCTGATAGTTTTTTGAGAATTTAGCCCTGAAATCTGCTTTTTTTTGGTTGAAACAGGTGTCTTCCTATGATAATCAACAACTTTCCTCGGTAAATCGACAGATTGAATCTGGAAATCCTGTGCTTTGATTCTGAACTCTACTGGATTTTGGGGGAAAACTTGGTTTCTGCTGATTTTTTGAGAATTTAGGTCTGAAATCTTTTTTTTTTTTGGTTGAAATAGGTGTCTTCCTCTGATAATCAACAACTTTCCCCGGTAAATCGACAGATTGAATCTGGAAATCCTGTGCTTTGATTCTGAACTCTACTGGATTTTGGGGGAAAACTTGGTTTCTGCTGATTTTTTGAGAATTTAGGTCTGAAATCTTTTTTTTTTTGGTTGAAATAAGTGTCTTCCTATGATAATGAAGAACTTTCCTCGGTGAATCGACCGGTTGAATCTGGAAATCCTGTGCTTTGATTCTGAACTCTACTGGATTGTGGGGGAAAACATGGTTTCTGCTAGATTTTGAGAATTTAGGCCGGAAGTCTGCTTTTTTTTGGTTGAAATAGGTGTCTTCCTATGATAATCAACAACTTTCCTCGGTAAATCGACACTGCTCACACACTGCAGCACTGCTCACACAGAGCAGCACTGCTCACACACAGCAGCAATGCTCACACACACCAGCACTGCCCACACACAGCAGCACTGCTCACACACAACAGCACTACTCACACACAGCAACACTGCTCACACACTGCAGCACTGCTCACACACAGCAGCACTGCCCACACACAGCAGCACTGCCCACACGCAGCAGCACTGCTCACACACAGCAGCATTGCTCACACACTGCAGCACTGCTCACACACAGCAGCACTGCCCACACACTGCAGCACTGCTCACACACCGCAAAACTGCTCACACACTGCAGCACTGCTCACACACTGCAGCACTGCTCACACACACAGCAGCACTGCTCACACAGCAGCACTGCTCACACACCGCAGCACTGCCCACACACAGCAGCAATGCTCACACACAGCAGCACTGCTCAAACACAGCAGCACTGCTCACACACACCAGCACTGCTCACACACAGCAGCACTGCCCACACACAGCAACACTTCTCACACACTGCAGCACTGCTCACACACAGCAGCACAGCCCACACACAGCAGCACTGCTCACACACAGCAGCACTGCTCACACACTGCAGCACTGCTCACACACAGCAGCACTGCTCACACAGCAGCACTGCTCACACACAGCAGCACTGCTCACACACTGCAGCACTGCTCACAAACACCAGCACTGCTCACACACACCAGCACTGCTCACACACTGTAGCACTGCTCACACACATCAGCACTGCCCACACACTGCAGCACTGCTCACACACAGCAGCACTGCTCACACACAGCAGCACTGCTTACACACTGCAGCACAGCTCATACGCAGCAGCACTGCTCACACACACCAGCACTGCTCACACGCTGCAGAACTGCTCACACACAGCAGCACTGCTCACATTCTGCAGCACTGCTCACACACAGCAGCACTACTCACACACAGCAGCACTGCTCACACTCTGCAGCACAGCTCACACAGCAACACTGCTCACACACAGCAGCACTGCTCACACACAGCAACACTGCTCACACACTGCAGCACTGCTCACATACAGCAGCACTGCCCACACACACCAGCACTGCTCACACGCTGCAGAACTACTCACACACACCAGCACTGCTCACACACACCAGCCCTGCCCACACACAGCAGCACTGCTCACACACTGCAGCACTGCTCACACACACCAGCACTGCCCACACACAGCAGCACTGCTCACACACTGCAGCACTGCTCACACACAGCAACACTGCTCACACACACCAGCACTGCCCATACACACCAGCACTGCTCACACACTGCAGCACTGCTCACACAAGCAGCACTGCTCACACACTGCAGCACTGCTCACACACAGCAGCACTGCTCACACACACCAGCACTGCTCACACACAGCAGCACTGCTCACACACTGCTGCACTACTCACACACAGCAACACTGCTCACACACTGCAGCACTGCTCACACACACCAGCACTGCTCACACACAGCAGCACTGCTCACAAACTGCTGCACTACTCACACACAGCAACACTGCTCACACACTTCAGCACTGCTCACACACAGCAGCACTACCCACACACAGCAGCACTGCTCACACACACCAGCACTGCCCACACACTGCAGCACTGCTCACACACAGCAGCACTGCTCACACACAGCAGCACTGCTTACACACTGCAGCACAGCTCATACGCAGCAGCACTGCTCACACACACCAGCACTGCTCACACGCTGCAGAACTGCTCACACACAGCAGCACTGCTCACATTCTGCAGCACTGCTCACACACAGCAGCACTACTCACACACAGCAGCACTGCTCACACTCTGCAGCACAGCTCACACGCACCAGCACTACTCACACACAGCAGCACTGCTCACACTCTGCAGCACAGCTCACACAGAAACACTGCTCACACACAGCAGCACTGCTCACACACAGCAACACTGCTCACACACTGCAGCACTGCTCACATACAGCAGCACTGCCCACACACAGCAACACTGCTCACACACTGCAGCACTGCTCACACACAGCAGCACTGCCCACACACACCAGCACTGCTCCACACACCAGCCCTGCCCACACACAGCAGCACTGCTCACACACTGCAGCACTGCTCACAAACACCAGCACTGCTCACACACACCAGCACTGCTCACACACTGTAGCACTGCTCACACACAGCAGCACTGCTCACACACAGCAGCACTGCTTACACACTGCAGCACAGCTCATACGCAGCAGCACTGCTCACACACACCAGCACTGCTCACACGCTGCAGAACTGCTCACACACAGCAGCACTGCTCACATTCTGCAGCACTGCTCACACACAGCAGCACTACTCACACACAGCAGCACTGCTCACACTCTGCAGCACAGCTCACACGCACCAGCACTGCTCACACGCTGCAGAACTACTCACACACACCAGCACTGCTCACACACACCAGCCCTGCCCACACACAGCAGCACTGCTCACACACTGCAGCACTGCTCACACACACCAGCACTGCCCACACACAGCAGCACTGCTCACACACTGCAGCACTGCTCACACACAGCAACACTGCTCACATACAGCAGCACTGCTCACACACTGCAGCACTGCTCACACACAGCAACACTGCTCACACACTGCAGCACTGCTCACATACAGCAGCACTGCCCACACACACCAGCACTGCTCACACGCTGCAGAACTACTCACACACACCAGCACTGCTCACACACACCAGCCCTGCCCACACACAGCAGCACTGCTCACACACTGCAGCACTGCTCACACACACCAGCACTGCCCACACACAGCAGCACTGCTCACACACTGCAGCACTGCTCACACACAGCAACACTGCTCACATACAGCAGCACTGCTCACACACAGCAACACTGCTCACACACACCAGCACTGCCCATACACACCAGCACTGCTCACACACTGCAGCACTGCTCACACAAGCAGCACTGCTCACACACTGCAGCACTGCTCACACACAGCAGCACTGCCCACACACAGCAGCACTGCTCACACACACCAGCACTGCTCACACACAGCAGCACTGCTCACACACTGCTGCACTACTCACACACAGCAACACTGCTCACACACTGCAGCACTGCTCACACACAGCAGCACTGCTCACACACAGCAGCACTGCTTACACACTGCAGCACAGCTCATACGCAGCAGCACTGCTCACACACACCAGCACTGCTCACACGCTGCAGAACTGCTCACACACAGCAGCACTGCTCACATTCTGCAGCACTGCTCACACACAGCAGCACTACTCACACACAGCAGCACTGCTCACACTCTGCAGCACAGCTCACACGCACCAGCACTACTCACACACAGCAGCACTGCTCACACACAGCAGCACTGCTCACACTCTGCAGCACAGCTCACACAGAAACACTGCTCACACACAGCAGCACTGCTCACACACAGCAACACTGCTCACACACTGCAGCACTGCTCACATACAGCAGCACTGCCCACACACAGCAACACTGCTCACACACTGCAGCACTGCTCACACACAGCAGCACTGCTCACACACACCAGCACTGCTCACACACACCAGCACTGCCCACACACAGCAGCACTGCTCACACACTGCAGCACTGCTCACACACAGCAGCACTGCTCACACACACCAGCACTGCTCACACACAGCAGCACTGCTCACACACTGCAGCACTGCTCACACACACCAGCACTGCTCACACACAGCAGCACTGCTCACACACTGCAGCACTGCTCACACAAGCAGCACTGCTCACACACACCAGCACTGCTCACACACAGCAGCACTGCTCACACACTGCTGCACTACTCACACACAGCAACACTGCTCACACACTGCAGCACTGCTCACACACAGCAGCACTGCCCACACACAGCAGCACTGCTCACACACACCAGCACTGCCCACACACAGCAGCACTGCTCACACACTGCAGCACTGCTCACACACAGCAACACTGCTCACATACAGCAGCACTGCTCACACACTGCAGCACTGCTCACACACAGCAACACTGCTCACACAAACACCAGCACTGCTCACACACAGCAGCACTGCTCACACACTGCAGCACTGCTCACACAAACACCAGAACTGCTCACACACACCCGCACTGCTCACACACTGCAGCACTGCTCACACACATCAGCACTGCCCACACACTGCAGCACTGCTCACACACAGCAACACTGCTCACACACTGCAGCACTGCTCACACACAGCAGCACTGCCCACACACAGCAACACTGCTCACACACTGCAGCACTGGTCACACACACCAGCACTGCTCACACACAGCAACACTGCTCACACACAGCAGCACTGCTCACACAAGCAGCACTGCTCACACACTGCAGCACTGCTCACACACAACAACACTGCTCACACACTGTGGCACTGCTCACACACAGCAGCACTGCTCACACACTGCAGCACTGCTCACACACACAGCAGCACTGCTCACACACAGCAGCACTGCTCACACACTGCAGCACTGCTCAGACACATCAGCACTGCCCACACACAGCAGCACTGCTCACACACAGCAGCACTGCTCACACACTGCAGCACTGCTCACAGACAGCAGCACTGCTCACACACACCAACACTGCTCACACACAGCAGCACTGCTCACACACACCAGTACTGCTCACACACTGCAGCACTGCTCACACACTGCAGCACTGCCCACACACAGCAGCACTGCCCACACACAGCAGCACAGCCCACACACAGCAACACTGCTCACACACTGCAGCACTGCTCACACACAGCAGCACTGCTCACACACTGCAGCACTGCTCACACACAGCAGCACTGCTCACACACACCAGCACTGCCCACACACAGCAGCACAGCCCACACACAGCAACACTGCTCACACACTGCAGCACTGCTCACACACAGCAACACTGCTCACACACTGCAGCACTGCTCACACACAGCAGTACTGCCCACACACACAAGCACTGCTCATACACTGCAGCACTGCTCACACACACCAGCACTGCTCTCACACAGCAACACTGCTCACACACTGCAGCACTGCTCACACACTGCAGCACTGCTCACACACAGCAACACTGCTCACACACTGCAGCACAGCTCACACACAGCAACACTGCTCACACACTGCAGCACTGCTCACACAAACACCAGCACTGCTCACACACAGCAGCACTGCTCACACACTGCAGCACTGCTCACACACATCAGCACTGCTCACATACTGCAGCACTGCTCACACACATCAGCACTGCCCACACACTGCAGCACTGCTCACACACTGCAGCACTGCTCACACACAGCAGCACTGCCCACACACAGCAACACTGCTCACACACTGCAGCACTGGTCACACACACCAGCACTGATCACACACAGCAACACTGCTCACACACAGCAGCACTGCTCACACACAGTAGCACTGCTCACACACTGCAGCACTGCTCACACACACCAGCACTGCTCACACACTGCAGCACTGCTCACACACACATCAGCACTGCTCACACACAGCAGCACTGCTCACACACACATCAGCACTGCTCACACACTGCAGCACTGCTCACACACTGCAGCACTGCCCACACACAGCAGCACTGCTCACACACACATCAGCACTGCTCACACACAGCAGCACTGCTCACACACACATCAGCACTGCTCACACACTGCAGCACTGCTCACACACAGCAGCACTGCTCACAGACTCCAGCACTGCTCACACAAGCAGCACTGCTCACACACTGCAACACTGCTCACACACAGCAGCACTGCTCACACACAGCAGCACTGCTCACACACTGCAGCACTGCTCACACACAGCAGCACTGCTCACACACAGCAGCACTGCTCACACACACCAGTACTGCCCACACACAGCAGCACTGCTCACACACTGCAGCACTGCTCACACACATCAGCACTGCTCACACACACCAGTACTGCTCACACACAGCAGCACTGCTCACACACAGCAGCACTGCTAACACACTGCAGCACTGCCCACTCACAGCAGCACTGCTCACACACAGCAACACTGCTCACACACTGCAGCACTGCTCACAGGCTCCAGCACTGCTCACACAAGCAGCACTGCTCACACACTGCAGCACTGCTCACACACAACAACACTGCTCACACACACCAGCACTGCTCACACACTGCAGCACTGCTCACACACTGCAGCACTGCTCACACACAGCAGCACTTCTCACACACACCAGTACTGCCCACACACAGCAGCACTGCTCACACACTGCAGCACTGCTCACACACAGCAGCACTGCTCACACACACCAGTACTGCTCACACACAGCAGCACTGCTCACACACAGCAGCACTGCTCACACACTGCAGCACTGCCCACACACAGCAGCACTGCTCACACACAGCAACACTGCTCACACACTGCAGCACTGCTCACACACAGCAACAGTGCTCACACACTGCAGCACAGCTCACACACAGCAGCACTGCCCACACACAGCAGCACTGCTCACACACACCAGCACTGCTCACACACAGCAGCACTGCTCACACACTGCAGCACTGCCCACACACAGCAGCACTGCTCACACACACCAGCACTGCTCACAAACTGCAGCACTGCTCACACACTGCAGCACTGCTCACACACTGCAACACTGCTCACACACAGCAGCACTGCTCACACACACCAGCACTGCTCACAAACTGCAGCACTGCTCACACACAGCAGCAGTGCTCACACACTGCAGCACTGCTCACACACACCAGCACTGCCAACACACAGCAGCACTGCTCACACACTGCAGCACTGCTCACACACAGCAACACTGCTCACATACAGCAGCACTGCTCACACACTGCAGCACTGCTCACACACAGCAACACTGCTCACACACTGCAGCACTGCTCACACACAGCAGCACTGCTCACACACAGCAACACTGCTCACACACAGCAACACTGCTCATACATAAGGCCGCACTGCTCATACACACAGCAGCACTGCTCACACACTGCAGCACTGCTCACACACTGCAGCACTGCTCACACACTGCAGCACTGCTCACACAGCAACACTGTTCACACACTGCAGCACTGCTCACACACACCAGCACTGCCCACACACAGCAGCACTGCTCACACACAGCAACACTGGTCACACATAGCAGCACTGCTCGCACACAGCATCACTGCTCACACACAGCAGCACTGCTCACACACTGCAGCACTGCTCACACACAGCAGTACTGCCCACACACACCAGCACTGCTCACACACTGCAGCACTGCTCACACACAGCAGCACTGCTCACACACAACAGCACTGCTCTCACACAGCAACACTGCTCACACACTGCAGCACTGGTCACACACTGCAGCACTGCTCACACACACCAGCTCTGCCCACACACAGCAGCACTGCTCACACACAACAGCACTGCTCTCACACAGCAACACTGCTCACACACTGCAGCACTGGTCACACACTGCAGCACTGCTCACACACAGCAGCTCTGACCACACACTGCAGCACTGCTCACACACACCAGCACTGCCCATACACACCAGCACTGCTCACACACAGCAGCACTGCTCACACACTGCAGCACTGCTCACACACAACAGCACTGCTCACACACTGCAGCACTGCTCACACACAACAACACTGCTCACACACTGCAGTACTGCTCACACACAGCAACACTGCTCACACACTGCAGCACTGCTCACACACAGCAGCACTGCCCACACACAGCAGCACTGCTCACACACACCAGCACTGCTCACACACAGCAGCACTGCTCACACACTGCTGCACTACTCACACACAGCAACACTGCTCACACACTGCAGCACTGCTCACACACAGCAGCACTGCCCACACACAGCAGCACTGCTCACACACACCAGCACTGCCCACACACAGCAGCACTGCTCACAAACTGCAGCAATGCTCACACACAGCAGCACTGCTCACACACACCAACACTGCTCACACACAGCAGCACTGCTCACACACACCAGTACTGCCCACACACAGCAGCACTGCTCACACACTGCAGCACTGCTCACACACTGCAGCACTGCCCACACACAGCAGCACGGCCCACACAGAGCAGCACAGCCCACACACAGCAACACTGCTCACATACAGCAGCACTGCTCACACAAACACCAGCACTGCTCACACACAGCAGCACTGCTGACACACAGCAGCACTGCTCACACACACCCGCACTGCTCACACACTGCAGCACTGCTCACACACAGCAGCACTGCCCACACACTGCAGCACTGCTCACACACAGCAACACTGCTCACACACTGCAGCACTGCTCACACACAGCAGCACTGCCCACACACAGCAACACTGCACACACACTGCAGCACTGGTCACACACACCAGCACTGCTCACACACAGCAACACTGCTCACACACAGCAGCACTGCTCACACACAGTAGCACTGCTCACACACTGTAGCACTGCTCACACACTGCAGCACTGCTCACACACACCAGCACTGCTCACACACTGCAGCACTGCTCACACACTGCAGCACTGCCCACACACAGCTGCACTGCTCACACACACATCAGCACTGCTCACAAACATCAGCTCTGCTCACACACACATCAGCACTGCTCACACACTGCAGCACTGCTCACACACAGCAGCACTGCTCACAGACTCCAGCACTGCTCACACAAGCAGCACTGCTCACACACTGCAGCACTGCTCACACACAACAACACTGCTCACACACACCAGCACTGCTCACACACTGCAGCACTGCTCACACATACAGCAGCACTGCTCACACACAGCAGCACTACTCACACACACCAGCACTGCTCACAAACTGCAGCACTGCTCACACACTGCAGCACTGCTCACACACTGCAACACTGCTCACACACAGCAGCACTGCTCATACACACCAGCACTGCTCACAAACTGCAGCAATGCTCACACACAGCAGCACTGCTCACACACACCAACACTGCTCACACACAGCAGCACTGCTCACACACACCAGTACTGCCCACACACAGCAGCACTGCTCACACACTGCAGCACTGCTCACACACTGCAGCACTGCCCACACACACCAGCACTGCCCACACACAGCAGCACAGCCCACACACAGCAACACTGCTCACACTCTGCAGCACTGCTCACACACAGCATCACTGCTCACACACTGCAGCACAGCTCACACACAGCAACACTGCTCACACACTGCAGCACTGCTCACACACAGCAGTACTGCCCACACACACAAGCACTGCTCACACACTGCAGCACTGCTCACACACAGCAGCACTGCTCACACACACCAGCACTGCTCTCACACAGCAACACTGCTCACACACTGCAGCACTGCTCACACACTGCAGCACTGCTCACACACACCAGCACTGCCCACACACAGCAGCACTGCTCACACACAGCAGCACTGCTCACACACACCAGAACTGCCCACACACAGCAGCACTGCTCAGACACAGCAACACTGCTCACACACTGCAGCACTGCTCACACAAACACCAGCACTGCTCACACACAGCAGCACTGCTCACACACTGCAGCACTGCTCACACAAACAGCAGCACTGCTCACACACACCCGCACTGCTCACACACTGCAGCACTGCTCACACACATCAGCACTGCTCACACACTGCAGCACTGCTCACACACATCAGCACTGCCCACACACTGCAGCACTGCTCACACACAGCAACGCTGCTCACACACTGCAGCACTGCTCACACACTGCAGCACTGCTCACACACAGCAGCACTGCCCACACACAGCAACACTGCTCACACACTGCAGCACTGGTCACACACACCAGCACTGATCACACACAGCAACACTGCTCACACACAGCAGCACTGCTCACACACAGTAGCACTGCTCACACACTGCAGCACTGCTCACACACACCAGCACTGCTCACACACTGCAGCACTGCTCACACACTGCAGCACTGCCCACACACAGCAGCACTGCTCACACACACATCAGCACTGCTCACACACAGCAGCACTGCTCACACACACATCAGCACTGCTCACACACTGCAGCACTGCTCACACACAGCAGCACTGCTCACAGACTCCAGCACTGCTCACACAAGCAGCACTGCTCACACACTGCAGCACTGCTCACACACAACAACACTGCTCACACACACCAGCACTGCTCACACACTGCAGCACTGCTCACACACACAGCAGCACTGCTCACACACAGCAGCACTACTCACACACACCAGCACTGCTCACAAACTGCAGCACTGCTCACACACTGCAGCACTGCTCACACACACCAACACTGCTCACACACAGCAGCACTGCTCACACTCAGCAGCACTGCTCACACACACCAGTACTGCCCACACATAGCAGCACTGCTCACACACTGCAGCACTGCTCACACACACCAACACTGCCCACACACAGCAACACTGCTCACAAACTGCAGCACTGCTCACACACAGCAGCGCTGCTCACACACTGCAGCACTGCTCACACACACCAACACTGCTCACACACACCAGCACTGCTCACACTCTGCAGCACTGCTCACACACAGCAGCACTGCCCACACGCAGCAGCACTGCTCACACACAGCAGCACTGCTCACACACTGCAGCACTGCTCACACACAGCAGCACTGCCCACACACAGCAGCACTGCTCACACACAGCAACACTGCTCACACACTGCAGCACTATTCACACACAGCAACACTACTCACACACAGCAGCACTGCTCACACACAGCTACACTGCTCACACACAGCAGCACTGCTCACACACTGCAGCAGTATTCACACACAGCAACACTGCTCACACACAGCTACACTGCTCACACACAGCAGCACTGCTCACTCACTGCAGCACTGCTCACACACAGCAGCATTGCTCACAAACTGCAGCACTGCTCACACACAGCAGCACTGCTCACACACACAGCAGCACTGCTCTCACACACAGCAGCACTGCTCTCACACAGCAACACTGCTCATACACACAGCAGCACTGCTCACACACACCAGCACTGCTCACACACAGCAGCACTGCTCACACACTGCAGCACTGCCCACACACAGCAGCACTGCTCACACACAGCAACACTGCTCACACACTGCAGCACAGCTCACACACAGCAGCACTGCTCACACACAGCAGCACTGCTCTCACACAGCAACACTGCTCATACACACAGCAGCACTTCTCACACACAGCAGCACTGCTCACACACAGCAGCACTGCTCTCACACACAGCAGCACTGCTCTCACACAGCAACACTGCTCATACACACAGCAGCACTGCTCACACACACCAGCACTGCTCACACACAGCAGCGCTGCTCACACACAGCAGCACTGCTCACACACTGCTGCACTGCCCACACACAGCAGCACTGCTCACACACAGCAGCACTGCTCACACACTGCAGCACAGCTCACACACACCAGCACTGCTCACACACAGCAGCACTGCTCACACACACCAGCACTGCTCACACACACCAGCACTGCTCACACACACAGCAGCACTGCTCACACACACCAGCACTGCTCACACACTGCAGCACTGCTCACACAAGAAGCACTGCTCACACACACCAGCACTGCTCACACACAGCAGCACTGCTCACACACAGCAGCACTGCTCACACACACCAGCACTGCTCACACACACAGCAGCACTGCTCACACACACCAGCACTGCTCACACACTGCAGCACTGCTCACACAAGAAGCACTGCTCACACACAACAACACTGCTCACACACTGCAGTACTGCTCACACGCAGCAACACTGCTCACACACTGCAGCACTGCTAACACACAGCAGCACTGCCCACACACAGCAGCACTGCTCACACACACCAGCACTGCTCACACACAGCAGCACTGCTCACACACTGCTGCACTACTCACACACAGCAACACTGCTCACACACTGCAGCACTGCTCACACACAGCAGCACTGCCCACACACAGCAGCACTGCTCACACACACCAGCACTGCCCACACACAGCAGCACTGCTCACACACTGCAGCACTGCTCACACACAGCAACACTGCTCACATACAGCAGCACTGCTCACACACTGCAGCACTGCTCACACACAGCAACACTGCTCACACACTGCAGTACTGCTCACACACAGCAGCACTGCTCACACACACAGCAGCACTGCTCTCACACACAGCAGCACTGCTCTCACACAGCAACACTGCTCATACACACAGCAGCACTTCTCACACACTGCAGCACTGCTCACACACACACCAACCCTGCTCTCACACAGCAACACTGCTCATACATACAGCAGCACTGCTCACACACACCAGCACTGCTGACACACAGCAGCACTGCTCACACACTGCAGCACTGCCCACACACAGCAGCACTGCTCACACACAGCAACACTGCTCACACACTGCAGCACTGCTCACACACAGCAACAGTGCTCACACACTGCAGCACAGCTCACACACACCAGCACTGCTCACACACAGCAGCACAGCTCACACACAGCAGCACTGCTCACACACAGCAGCACTGCTCACACACACCAGCACTGCTCACACACACAGCAGCACTGCTCACACACACCAGCACTGCTCACACACAGCAGCACTGCTCACACACTGCAGCACTGCTCACACAAGAAGCACTGCTCACACACAACAACACTGCTCACACACTGCAGTACTGCTCACACGCAGCAACACTGCTCACACACTGCAGCACTGCTCACACACAGCAGCACTGCCCACACACAGCAGCACTGCTCACACACACCAGCACTGCTCACACACAGCAGCACTGCTCACACACTGCTGCACTACTCACACACAGCAACACTGCTCACACACTGCAGCACTGCTCACACACAGCAGCACTGCCCACACACAGCAGCACTGCTCACACACTGCAGCACTGCTCACACACAGCAACACTGCTCACACACAGCAGCACTGCTCACACACTGCAGCACTGCTCACACACAGCAACACTGCTCACACTCTGCAGTACTGCTCACACACAGCAGCACTGCTCACACACTGCAACACTGCTCACACACAGCAACACTGCTCATAAATAAGGCCGCACTGCTCATACACACAGCAGCACTGCTCACACACTGCAGCACTGCTCACACACTGCAGCACTGCTCACACAGCAACACTGTTCACACACTGCAGCACTGCTCACACACACCAGCACTGCCCACACACCGCAGCACTGCTCACACACAGCAACACTGGTCACACATAGCAGCACTGCTCGCACACAGCATCACTGCTCACACACAGCAGCACTGCTCACACACTGCAGCACTGCTCACACACAGCAGCACTGCACACACACAAGCACTGCTCACACACTGCAGCACTGCTCACACACAGCAGCACTGCTCACACACAACAGCACTGCTCTCACACAGCAACACTGCTCACACACTGCAGCACTGGTCACACACTGCAGCACTGCTCACACACACCAGAACTGCCCACACACAGCAGCACTGCTCAGACACAGCAACACTGCTCACACACTGCAGAACTGCTCACACACACACCAGCACTGCTCACACACAGCAGCACTGCTCACACACTGCAGCACTGCTCACAAACACACCAGCACTGCTCACACACTGCAGCACTGCTCACACACATCAGCACTGCTCACACACTGCAGCACTGCTCACACACATCAGCACTGCCCACACACAGCATCACTGCTCACACACAGCAGCACTGCTCACACACAGCAGCACTGCTCACACACTGCAGCACTGCTCACAGACAGCAACACTGCTCACACACTGCAGCACTGCTCACACACACCAGCACTGCTCACACACAGCAACACTGCTCACACAGAGCAGCACTGCTCACACACAGCAGCACTGCTCACACACAGTTGCACTGCTCACATACTGCGCACTGCTCACACACTGCAGCACTGCTCACACACTGCAGCACTGCCCACACAGAGCATCACTGCTCACACACACATCAGCACTGCTCACACACAGCAGCACTGCTCACACACATATCAGCACTGCCGACACACAGCAGCACTGCTCACACACAGCAGCACTGCTCACACACAGCAGCACTGCTCACACACTGCAACACTGCTCACACACAGCAGCACTGCTCACACACACCAGCACTGGTCACACACAGCAGCACTGCTCATACACAGCAGCAATGCTCACACACAGCAAGACTGCTCACACACTGCAGCACTGCTCACACACACCAGCACTGCTCACACACCGCAGCACTGCTCACACAAACCAGAACTGCTCACAAACTGCAACATTGCTCACACACAGCAGCACTGCTCACACACACCAACACTGCTCACACGCTGCAGCACTGCTCACACAAGCCGCACTGCTCACACACTGCAGCACTGCTCACACACAACAACACTGCTCACACACACCAGCACTGCTCACACACTGCAGCACTGCTCACACACACAGCAGCACTGCTCACACACAGCAGCACTACTCACACACACCAGCACTGCTCACAAACTGCAGCACTGCTCACACACTGCAGCACTGCTCACACACACCAACACTGCTCACACACAGCAGCACTGCTCACACACAGCAGCACTGCTCACACACACCAGTACTGCCCACACACAGCAGCACTGCTCACACACTGCAGCACTGCTCACACACAGCAGCACTGCTCACACACTGCAGCACTGCCCACACACAGCAGCACAGCCCACACACAGCAACACTGCTCACACACTGCAGCACTGCTCACACACAGTAGCACTGCTCACACACTGCAGCACTGCTCACACACAGCAACACTGCTCACACACTGCAGCACAGCTCACACACAGCAACACTGCTCACACACAGCAGCACTGCTCAAACACAGCAGCACTGCCCACCCACACAGCAGCACTGCTCTCACACAGCAACACTGCTCATACACACAGCAGCACTGCTCATACACACAGCAGGACTGCTCACACACACCAGCACTGCTCACACTCTGCAGCACTGCTCACACACATCAGCACTGCCCACACAAAGCAGCACTGCTCACACGCAGCAGCACTGCTCACACACAGCAGCACTGCTCACACACTGCAGCACTGCTCACACACAGCAGCACTGCCCACACACAGCAGCACTGCTCACACACAGCAACACTGCTCACACACTGCAGCACTATTCACACACAGCAACACTGCTCACACACAGCAGCACTGCTCACACACAGCTACACTGCTCACACACTGCAGCACTGCTCACACACAGCAGCATTGCTCACAAACTGCAGCACTGCTCACACACAGCAACACTGCTCACACATTGCAGCAGTATTCACACACAGCAACACTGCTCACACACAGCTACACTGCTCACACACAGCAGCACTGCTCACACACTGCAGCACTGCTCACACACAGCAGCATTGCTCACAAACTGCAGCACTGCTCACACACAGCAGCACTGCTCACACACACAGCAGCACTGCTCTCACACACAGCAGCACTGCTCTCACACAGCAACACTGCTCATACACACAGCAGCACTGCTCACAAACACCAGCACTGCTCACACACAGCAGCACTGCTCACACACTGTAGCACTGCCCACACACAGCAGCACTGCTCACACACAGCAACACTGCTCACACACTGCAGCACTGCTCACACACAGCAACAGTACTCACACACTGCAGCACAGCTCACACACAGCAGCACTGCTCACACACAGCAGCACTGCTCTCACACAGCAACACTGCTCATACACACAGCAGCACTTCTCACACACAGCAGCACTGCTCACACACAGCAGCACTGCTCTCACACACAGCAGCACTGCTCTCACACAGCAACACTGCTCATACACACAGCAGCACTTCTCACACACTGCAGCACTGCTCACACACACACCAACCCTGCTCTCACACAGCAACACTGCTCATACACACAGCAGCACTGCTCACACACACCAGCACTGCTCACACACAGCAGCACTGCTCACACACAGCAGCACTGCTCACACACTGCAGCACTGCCCACACACAGCAGCACTGCTCACACACAGCAACACTGCTCACACACTGCAGCACTGCTCACACACAGCAACAGTGCTCACACACTGCAGCACAGCTCACACACACCAGCACTGCTCACACACAGCAGCACAGCTCACACACAGCAGCACTGCTCACACACAGCAGCACTGCTCACACACACCAGCACTGCTCACACACACCAGCACTGCTCACACACACAGCAGCACTGCTCACACACACCAGCACTGCTCACACACAGCAGCACTGCTCACACACTGCAGCACTGCTCACACAAGAAGCACTGCTCACACACAACAACACTGCTCACACACTGCAGTACTGCTCACACGCAGCAACACTGCTCACACACTGCAGCACTGCTCACACACAGCAGCACTGCCCACACACAGCAGCACTGCTCACACACACCAGCACTGCTCACACACAGCAGCACTGCTCACACACTGCTGCACTACTCACACACAGCAACACTGCTCACACACAGCAGCACTGGTCACACACACCAGCACTGCCCACACACAGCAGCACTGCTCACACACTGCAGCACTGCTCACACACAGCAACACTGCTCACATACAGCAGCACTGCTCACACACTGCAGCACTGCTCACACACAGCAACACTGCTCACACACTGCAGTACTGCTCACACACAGCAGCACTGCTCACACACTGCAGCACTGCTCACACACAGCAACACTGCTCATAAATAAGGCCGCACTGCTCATACACACAGCAGCACTGCTCACACACACCAGCCCTGCCCACACACAGCAGCACTGCTCACACACTGCAGCACTGCTCACACACTGCAGCACTGCTCACACAGCAACACTGTTCACACACTGCAGCACTGCTCACACACACCAGCACTGCCCACACACCGCAGCACTGCTCACACACAGCAACACTGGTCACACATGGCAGCACTGCTCGCACACAGCATCACTGCTCACACACAGCAGCACTGCTCACACACTGCAGCACTGCTCACACACAGCAGCACTGCACACACACAAGCACTGCTCACACACTGCAGCACTGCTCACACACAGCAGCACTGCTCACACACAACAGCACTGCTCTCACACAGCAACACTGCTCACACACTGCAGCACTGGTCACACACTGCAGCACTGCTCACACACACCAGAACTGCCCACACACAGCAGCACTGCTCAGACACAGCAACACTGCTCACACACTGCAGAACTGCTCACACACACACCAGCACTGCTCACACACAGCAGCACTGCTCACACACTGCAGCACTGCTCACAAACACACCAGCACTGCTCACACACTGCAGCACTGCTCACACACTGCAGCACTGCTCACACACACACCAGCACTGCTCACACACTGCAGCACTGCTCACACACTGCAGCACTGCTCACACACATCAGCACTGCCCACACACAGCAGCACTGCTCACACACAGCAGCACTGCTCACACACAGCAGCACTGCTCACACACTGCAGCACTGCTCACAGACAGCAACACTGCTCACACACACCAGCACTGCTCACACACACCAGCACTGCTCACACACAGCAACACTGCTCACACAGA
>NW_026530696.1:28319-51386 GCF_014839835.1 Dryobates pubescens
TTTGTGATGCTATGATGCTATGGTTCTCTGATGCTCTGGAGTTTTGATGCTGTGTGATACTCTGGCATTCTGACATTCTGGTACTGTCACACTCTTGTACTGTGATGTTATGGTACTGTGACGCTCCGGCATTGTCATGTTCTGGTACTGTCCTCCTGGAGCCCTTTATTTTTAAGGGCTTTTTCCCAAGGAACCCTCTGAATTATTTACTTGAGCAACCTGAAGTCTGCCCTCCAGAAGTCCAGAGTGGAGGTCTTCTTGCTGCACCTCTTAGCTTGACCGAATACCGAGAATTCAATTATCTCGTGGTTGCTGGCCCCTAAACGCCCTCCAACCACCACATCACCCACCAGCCCTTCCCTGTTGGTGAAGAGGAGGTCAAGCATAGCCTTGCCCCTAGTAGGCTTGCGCACCACCTGGGATAAGAAGCTGTCCTCCATGCACTCTAAGAACCTCCTACACTGTCTCCTCTCTGCTGTGTTGAGATCCCAGCAGATGTCAGGCAGGTTGAAGTCGCCCATGAGGACAAGGTCAGGAGATCTTGAGACAGCCTTAAGCTGCCTATAGAATGCTTCATCAACATCTTCCTCCTGGTTGGGTGGTCTATAACATACTCCAACCAGGATGTCTGCCCTACCGGTCTTCCCTCTAATTCTCACCCACAAGCATTCAACCCAATCGTCCCTAATCTCCATCTCAATGGCATCTAGTGCCTCCCTGATGTACAGGGCCACCCCTCCACCCCTTCCTCCTTGCCTGTCTCTCCTAAAGAGCCTGTAGCCATCAATTGCAGGAGGTCCAATCATGTGAGTCGTCCCACCACGTCTCTGTGATGGCAACTACATCATAACTTTCCTGCTGCAACAGGGCTTCCAGCTCCTCTTGTTTGTTACCCATGCTTCTTCGTGCATTAGTGTACAGGCACCTCAGATGGGCTGCTGGTTTGGCCTCTGACCCTAGCTTATCGCCCCCGGACTCTTGCCTGAGGGGACTAGTTTCAGCCCCTTCCCCCTTTGAAACTAGTTTAAAGCCCTGTCGATGAGAGCTGCCAGTTTCCTTCCCAGAATCTTCTTACCTTTGGGGGACAGGCCATTCTCATATACTGTAGTGCTATGGTACTGTGGTGCTCTGGCATTGTGATGCTCTGCTGCTATGAGACTATGATACAGTGATGCACTGGAATCGTCTGGCTCTGATACTGTGATGCTCTGGCCTTGTGATGTTATGGCACTGTGTCTCTTTGGCACTGTGATAGAATGGTACTGTGATGCTCTGGCACTGTGATTCTCTGGCATTGTAACGCTCTGATACTGTGACGCTCTGGCACTGTGATGTTATGGCACTGTGACACTATGGCACTCTGACACTATGGTACTGTGAGACTAAGATACTCTGTTGGTCTCGCATTGTGACTCTCTAACATTGTGACACTCTGGTACTGTGACATTGTGATGATGTGGTATTGTGAAACTCTCTCACTGTGATGCTATGGTACTGTGACACTATGGTTACTCTCTAACACTTTGATTCCCTGGTATGGTGATGCCAGGAATTGTGATGCTGTGGTACTGTGATGCTCTGGCACTGTGATGATCTGGCTCTGTGACCCTATGGCACTGTGAAGCTCTGGCACTGTGACTCTATGGTCTCTTTAGGACAGACAGGTGAGGGAGAAGAGGAGGAGGGGTGGCCCTCTACATTAGGGAATCTCTTGATGCCTCAGAAGCTACTTATTTGGAAAGTACCCTGGGCAGCAGCCCTAACAACTGAAGGGTCCAGGATGGTTGGACCTCCTGCAATTGATGGCTACAGGCTCTTCAGGAGAGACAGGCAAGGAAGAAGGGGTGGAGGGGTGGCCCTGTGCATCAGGGAGGCACTAGATGCCATTGAGATGGAGATTAGGGACAATCGGGTTGAATGCTTGTGGGCAAGAATTAGAGGGAAGACCGACAGGGCAGACATCCTGGTTGGAGTCTGTTATAGACCAACCAACCAGGAGGAAGATGTTGATGAAGCATTCTATAGGCAGCTTAAGGCTGTCTCAACATTGCCTGACCTTGTTCTCAGGGGCGACTTCAACCTGCCTGATATCTGCTGGGATCTCAACACAGCAGAGAGGCGGCAGTCTAGGAGGTTCTTAGAGTGCTACGGCATTGTGACACTATGGCACTGCAAGTCTCTGGCACTGTGACTCTCTGGCACTGTGATGCTCTGGTACTATGACGCTCTGGCACTTGTGATGCTATGGCATTGTGACACTATGGCACTGTGACTTTCTGGCACTGTGACTCTCTGGCACTGTGATACTCTGGCACTGCGACTCTCTGGCACTGTGGTGCTCTGGTACTGTGATGTTCTGGCACTGTGACACTATGGCACTGTGATGCTCTGGCACTGTGATGTTCCTGCTTGGGAGAGATTTGAATATTTTATTAATATTTTTAATGGGATTTTTGGTTAATAAAGTTATTTAAATGTTAATAATTTTTCTGCTAATTATTGGCTATGAATAACAACTATAACAGGACTCCTTCCCAGTACAGATTGTGCCCACTACCTGTAAAGGCTACAACAGCTGAGGCCCTTTGACCACAAGGCTTGGACTCCTCCCAGTAAAATCTGTGTCCCCTTACCCTCTCCCAGACAGACTGGGCCCCATCTCAGTACAAACTGCTTCCCTGTTGATTTGGAGCTGGAGGTTCTCCTCTGTCCTGTCCCAGTCAGAAAGACACCACAGCCTCCGGCAGGAACCATTCCCAATGCCCTTGGATGGAGCAAACTCTGCATACAGTGAAAAAGGCCAACTGCAGCTGGGCTGTGGCAGGAGGAGTGTGGCCACCCAGGCAAGGAGTTGTCCTCTCCCTGGACTCAACACTGGTGTGGCCACGTCTGGATTCCTGATGTCTGGGTGTGTGGTTCTCCAGACTGGAAGAATGGGGAAGAAGTGGAACAGCCCAGAGGAGATCTGCTAGGGCTGGGTTGGAGAAGCTGAGGGACTTGGGCTTCTTTAGCCCAGGAAAGTGGTTCCGGCCTAGACCCTTCCTGTCAGGGATTTCAGGTAGTGCAAGGCCCTAGAAACCCTATCCCTAATAACCCCAACCCTAACAACAACAAGCCCTAAGCCTAAAACCCTGGAAACCCTAACAACCCCAACCCTACCACCAAGACTAACCCAAAGTTCCTGGAAACCTCAACCCTAACACTGAGGCCCTGGAAAGCCTAAACCTCATAACACAAACCCAAACCCCAACTCCTAACTCCAAGTCTCTGGAAAACCCAACCTTAATAACCCAAAGTCATAAAACCAAGGCCTTGAAAAACCTAACCCTAATAAACCCAAGCTGTAACCTTTAGGCCCTGGAAACACTCATCCTAATAACCCCAACCCAAACCACAAGCCGTAACCCCAAGGCCCTGGATACCCTAACCCTAATAAGTCGAAGCCAAAACACAAATGCCCCAGATACCCTAACCCTAATAACCCCTAGCCCTAAGCCCAAGGCCCTTGAAACCATAACCATAATAGCAACAAGTGTAACCCCAAGCCCTGACCCTATGACCCTTGAACCCCTAAGCCTAATAACCCCAACCCTAATAACCCAAAGCAGTAAACCCAAGGCCCTGGAAAACTTAACCCTAATAACCATCTCACTCCAACTTCCTTTCAGGTTGAGGTGTCCCTTCAGCCTCTTCTCCAGGCAGAACCACCCCAGCTCCTTCAGCTGCTCCTCACAGGACATGAGGTGGCCAAGAACCCCTCTGGTTCTTGGGGTGGGGCTGGACTGTGGTGAGCTCTTTTTGATGAGGAATTAATTCATTACTCATACCACAGGTGCCAACAGGTAGGGCTTTATTTCACATGAAGGGCAGAAAAGGCTACACCATAGCGCTGCAAGGCACCAACCCCAAAGCAAGGCACAACCCCAGGAGTTACCCAGTGAACCTGAGAGCAGAGCCTGATCCCAAGCACAGCGCAGATGACTCAGCCTAAACACCCTATAAGAAACACTGCAGTGCCGAGGATCGTGACATGGCAGAGCTGACTGGAGCTGACCGCAGCTGAGCGTCTCCCATCCAGGCAGGCGTCCCCCAGAGACCAAATCTTGTCTGGCTGGATTGGAGCAAATGGCAGGTGCCTGTGGGGGACTGTGATGAATCTGTGGACCTTCTGAAGAGCTCTGGTGAGGAGTTCCATATTGAAAACATCACTGTGTTCCCATGAGAATCTGGAAAGTCCCTGGACTGAATGTTGGAGGATGAGATAGGAGACCACCAGGACTTCCTTAACAAGTAACTATAGCAGTGCTGTCACTAGCCAGTAACTATCTGGAGGAGTTTATTAACCAATCACACACAGCCACACTGACAACATAGATACAAATATGAGTTGCTTGCTGGAATAAACGGAGTCTTTTGCCTTTCTCTATACTCTGCTTGCACAGATCTTCGTCGCTGTTGCGATCTTCAGTTTTTTAAGGGTCCCACATCCTGCAAAGTGAGGCCAGGACACCGCAGGAGGCTGAGGCTTGGAGCCAAAGCCCCTCCCATATTTCACAATTGTGTTATGTAACTTCTCACCCTACTGCTCATGTGCACAGCCCACTCAGGGGGTCGCACGCCCCCTGCCCAGCAATAGCCTTCCTCATCTTCATCTCCCTCAGGTCTGTTAGCAGCCAAGTGAGAGCTCGAAGGTCTTTTGCGGTCAGCTCAGGAGGTCAACACATTCAGTACATTCCCATCCCCGCTCAGCTTCATAAACAAAGGGCCTACAGATCCATGTTGTCCACTACTCTTGTTGTGCACCTGGGAGCTGCAGGTCAAACACAGCATTCCCAGATGCCCCCAGGCAGCTGGGCACCAACACCAATTATTCCCAGGCAGGCCTTGGCAGCTGGGTATTTCTAATCAAACTCCAATTAATTCTTCCTTGCTGCTTTTCACCACATAATTAGAAATAACCAGTGGCCGATAACGCACAACTCTAGTGCTAAAAGACTTAATAGCTGGCTCAGTTGGTAGCACATAAGACCCTTAATGGGAAGCTTGTGAGTTCAAGCCTGCAGTGGGCACTATTGTCCTCCCTACTCTAGTCATGGGGTCTGTGGTGACAGGTTGGACTCGATGATCTTTGAGGTCTCTTCCAACCTTGGTGATACTGAAATGAGCTTTGGCAATCACACCTTGCACACAAGCAAAGACACAAGGTAGAAAACAGATGAAGCATAAGGAGATAAAACTAACAAGGCAGAGGCCTAAAAGACACTTTGGAAGCCACAGCCAACCCCACTGTAAGGCTCCAAGGGGTTCCAACTATTGTCCACCTGCACTTGATGTGCTAACTTCTCTAAGGTGTTTACTAGTTTGTGTATCTAGAGTCACTAAGATTCATACAGCACATCCCATCTAATTCCTCACATCCTGGGGCAAGTCTGTTCTGGGCAGGGTCCCACTGGATGGTGGGGATGGGGTCAGCTTCTTCTTCTGCGGGGGGTGGGGAGGGGATGAACATAGACCTTTGCCGGTCAGTGGGCTCCCTTAGCATGACTTGGATGGCTCCAAGTCCCAGCCTCCTGTTTCATCCTGGCCCCACATTGCAGAATGCAGGACCCTTAAAAAGCTGAATATCACTACTGGGCAGCTGCCATTTGCTCTGATCCAGCCAGACAAGATTTGGTCTCTGGAGGACACCTGCCTGGATGGGAGACACTCAGCTGCGGTCAGCTCCAGTCAGCTCCTCCACGTCACGACCCTCGGCACTGCAGTGTTTCTTATAGGGTGTTTAGGCTGAGTCAGCTGCGCTGTGCTTGGGATCAGGCTCTGCTCTCGGGTTCACTGGGTAACTCCTGGGGTTGTGCCTTGCTTTGGGGTTGGTGCCTTGCAGAGCTATGGTGTAGCCTTTTCTGCCCTTCATATGAAATAAAGCACTACCTATTGGCACCTGTGGTATGAGTAATGAATTAATTCCTCATCAAAATGAGCTCACCACAGTCCAGCCCCACCCCAAGAAGCAGAGGCCACCTCAAGTGCTGTGAGAAGCAGCTGAAGGAGCTGGGGTGGTTCTGCCTGGAGAAGAGGCTGAAGGGACACCTCAACCTGAAAGAAGATTGGAGTGAGGTGGGGTTGGTTCTTCCCCAATGGAACAAGTGATGGGACAAGACAAAATGGCTTCAAGTTTGTTATAAATATTATAGTTATGAATGAGAGGCCCAGATAGCAATTCCTGTTTTAATATAATTGATTTATGTACAAACTATGCCAAAAATTATTTCCAGTTAATATTTACAGGTAGAAGTACTCAGCTGGAAGGACCATCTCTACAGAATGTATTTATATGTCATCAATTTCAGCAGTTTAAAGAAACCAGAAAATTTAGAAAATTTAGAAACAGAACTCAGTTTGCAAAGAGAGGCCTGGCCGGGGACCGGCAAGTGAGCGAAGCAGAGCGGCTTGGCACAAACCTTAACAGAAACTTTATGAGAAAATATTTGGTTTACTGATGACCTAAGGGTGTTGGTATTTGCAACCCAGAAATTATGCCACAGATGTGCTGTGATAAGGAAAGCCAAAATAGTGCCAAGCATGTGGAGGGCTGTGCCACGTGGCTGCTGCTTTTGCCAGACTAAAAGTCCCTGGTGCCTTCCAGAGGAAACGTTTGGAGGTATTTGCAACTTAGTCCGTGGGGCACATTGCCTAAGAAAGATCTTCCTGCTCGGGGAAAAGCCTTGCTGCCAGGGGTTTGCAGGGCACAGCAAAATGGCTCCTCAGAGAGGCGGAGGGGCAACTCCCTCTGCAGCTCATGGGGCTTGTCCAGGACAGCTGCTGGCCGGACAGAGCGATGTCCTCATTGCGGGGCTGTAGCTGTCGGGGATGAGCGGTGCACACAGGGCTACCGCGGTTCCCTTGCTCAGCGTGGGTCAGGCAGAGGCTGGCTCTGTTTGCAGGATGTTGGATGTGGTCTGCAGAGCCTGCACCCAGTATGGTGTTGCCGGTAGCCAGTCCAGGAACCAGCCCTACCAGCCCTGCCAAGCCAGCTCCACAGGACTGCTCCCCACTGCTTCAAGGGAACTGATGGAGTCCTGCTAAGGGAGCCTGCTGACTGACAAAGGTCTACATTCATCCCCTCCCTGCCCTCTGCAGGAGAAGAAGCTGCCCCCACAGCCACCAGCCAGGGGGAGCTCTCCCCAGAACGGACCCGCCCCAGGGTGCCACCCCCAGGGTGCCAGCCCCATGAGACAGCAGCCTGCCGCAGCCTGGCAACTAACCTTGCTGCAAAGAGAGAGAGGGTGTATCTTTCACATGCTTTGCACTCACTAACATGCAGTCTAATGCACGATATGTTTTGCTCAAGCTTCAGCTCGAATTGCCTCTGACACATTGCAATCTCTCTGTAGTTAAGCTGCCAGCATCTTGTTAAGTCTCCATCTGGTGGCAGCCTTAGTTCCGTTAATTGAAATTAATTCTGCAAATATTCTAATTGGTTTCAAATTGTAAATACTAAGCCAGTTGTGGGGGATATTTCACAACTGTGCACTAGAATCTGTATATTAAACAGTGATTAATTACTTATCAATAATTTGCAACAATAAAAATTAATTGTCATAATTAATATTTCATTTTCATAAACTGATAATCTCTTCACCACACAAGGGCAGTGCTGTGGGACAAGAGGTCACTCAGAGGGAGGCTGGCCCAGCCCTTGGCTTTCTCTTTCAAGGAACAGGCAGGGAGGATGGAGAGATGTCAGTGAGGGGGATGAGAGATTGAGGTGAACTTGGAGAGAGGACTGGGTGTCTTCAAAGGAAGAGCTGCAGCTATGGGACACCACAGGGCAGGCTGTGGTGGGGACCACAGAGGGCACTGGCAAGGCTGAAAGCCCTCATCAGAGTTGGGAACAGATGTTGGTCAGTTAGAGGGTGGAAAGGCTCTGCAGAGGGACCTTGACCGACTGGACAGATGGGCAGAGTCTAATGGCATGGCATTTAACAAGTCCAAGTGCCGGGTGCTGCACTTTGGCCACAATAACCCCAGGCAGAGCTACAGGTTGGGGTCAGAGTGGCTGAGAGCTGCCAGACAGAGAGGGACCTGGGGGTGCTGATTGACAGCCGCCTAAACATGCGCCAGCAGTGTGCCCAGGTGGCCAAGAAGGCCAATGGCATCCTGGCCTGCATTAGGAATAGTGTGGCCAGCAGGAGCAGGGAGGTCATTCTGCCCCTGTACTCTGCATTGGTTAGGCCACACCTTGAGTCCTGTGTCCAGTTCTGGGCCCCTCAGTTTAGGAAGGACATTGAGACACTTGAATGTGTCCAGAGAAGGGCAAGGAGTCTGGGGAGAGGCCTTGAGCACAAGCCCTGTGAGGAGAGGCCGAGGGAGCTGGGATTGTTTAGCCTGGAGAAGACGAGGCTCAGGGTGACCTCATTGCTCTCTACAACTACCTGAAGGGTGGTTGTAGCCAGGAAGGGGTTGGTCTCTTCTCTTTAGCAACCAGCACCAGAACAAGGGGACACAGTCTCAAGCTGCACCAGGGGAAGTTTAGGCTGTAGGTGAGGAGAAGGTTCTTTACTGAGAGAGTCGTTCGTCATTGCAATGTGCTGCCTGGGGATGTGGTGGAGTCACCGTGCCTGGGGGTGTTCAAGAGGGGATTGGATGTGGCGCTTGGTGCCATGGTCTAGTCGTGAGGTCTGTGGTGACAGGTTGGACTCGATGATCCTCGAGGTCTCTTCCAACCTTAGTGATACTGTGATGCTGTGATACTCTGATAGTGCAGGCTGTGGTGGGGACCACTGAGGGCTGAGGCAAAGCTAAAAGCCCTCTGTGGCCGTTTGACGCTGTGCCTTTAAGGAAGGGGCACACTGGCTAAATGTTTGTAAAACATTTTGGTATTCTAAATGAATTTCATTGGTAGGATTGTGGGAGGAGAGATTGGACCCAGTGGAGTTGGGAACTTTCTCTCAGTCTTCCTTCCTTCACTGTCCCTCTCGGCTGGATCTGCTTCTGGGCTTCTTGCCAAAAGATAAGAACTAACTCCCTGTGCATAGGCCTCCGCTTGCTGTACTAACTCCCTTTTTGTCTCTTCTTCTACCTCTTTTGGGGGAGAAGGGAGGTAGGGGGGTGAAGGGGGCACAGGGGGAAGCCCCCTCTGTGGGGGGTCTGGTTTCTGGTTGAGTTCATTTGCTGTATATTCCTGTATATACTGTAAAATACCTGTATTTGTTGTGTTGCATCTAATCTGTTTCCTTGTAAAATATAATCTCATTTCCCCGACTGGGTTTAGCCGTGGTCTCTTTCTCAGTGGGGGAGGAAAAGCAGAGCCTTTCCTTTCAAACCACCACACCCTCATCAGAGATGACCTCTTCATCACCATGGCTGTGGCCATTGTCTCTGCAACCAGAAGGTAGCTGAACTTCATTCACAAAGACCTCATTGCCTCCCTGCCCCACCCAGGAGTGTCACACCATAGACCTGCTCCAGCCATTGCACGTCCTCACATCCCACTGCCCCAGGAAGAGCCCTGAGCCATGTCTGAGGGACAGGATCTCCCTTCCAAGGGGCTGGGGGGCAGGACTTGGCCCTTTGGCTTGGTCAAGCCCATCCAGTTTTGCTCAGCATCAGAGCAACCTTGATATTGTCTTGGTCTTCCTATAGTCCTTGCTTCTGCTTTTCTGCTCTAACAAGCCCCTGGGGAGGCTTTGTCAGTGATGGTCCTCAGTGGGACCCATTAAGGCTCCAGCAAAGTTGGCAGTTTGCATTTGGCTTCCTGAGAGGTTTCTTCCGCTTGCTCTCAGTCTCTGAGACTCATGGACTCGACACCAAAGCCACCAGAGGAGTCATTAAATGCCTTGGGCTGGTCCTCTTCTGCTGAGCTGGGCCAGGCTCCTGAGCTGGAGGGAGCTGCTGGCAAGCAGGCAGCACTGCAGAGAGACAGCTCTGCCCAGGAGCTGCTCCTCTGCACAGGGCAGCAGGGCTGTGGGCACTGCCAGGGCATCTCAAGGAGATGAGGAAGGCAGAGAGAGCTTCAAGGTAGCCAGGACAGGTTGGGTGCTGAGAGCTCAAAGAGGAGAAAGCTTCCCAGCCCTGGGTGTGGTGAGTCTGTGGTGCAGGAGGATGGATTTGCAGTTTGTGGAGCTTGTAAAGCTGCCACATCCCACAGCCTCTGGGATCTCTCTCTTCTAGAGAGGGGCAGGAGATGTTCCAGAGCAGAGTCTGGGGTGCCTGCAAGGCTGTGAAGCTTGGAGTGCACAAAGTTCCTGCAAAGAAGGAGAAGTAAGGGTAAGGGACTTTGCAAGGAGAATCCCCAAGCTGATCCATCCCTCTGACTATTACCCTCTACTGGTAATACAGGCTGGGAGTGATGAGATTGACAAGAAGGGCACCAGGGCGATTAAGAAGGAGTTCAGGGCCCTTGGACAATTGATTGATGGGGCAGGAGCTCAAGTGGTGTTCTGCTCAGTTCCCTCAGTGGCAGGGGAATACACTGAGAGGAACAGAACCCACACCATCAACAATTGGCTCAGGGGATGGTGCCAGCAGCGGAACTTTGGCTTCTTTGATCATGGGGCAACTTTTACATCAACCGACCTGCTGGGTCCTGATGGGGTGCATTTATCTAGAAGGGGCAAGAGAGTCCTAGCACTAGAGTTGGCAGGGCTCATTAGGAGGGCTTTAAACTAGGTCTGAAGGGGGTGGGTGAGGATATTGGTCCCTCTGCAGAAGAAAGAGTAGGGCACAAGGTAGGGTCAGTTGAGAGGTCGGGAGCCCAGCTGCAGTGCATGCACACCAATGCAGGCAGCCTGGGCAATAAGCAAGAGGAGCTGGAGGTCCTGGTCCACCAGGGTGACTATGATGTAGTCGCCATCTCAGAAACATGGTGGGACAACACACACGATTAGAGTGCTATACTGGGGGGTACAGGCTCTTTAGGATAGACAGGTGAGGGAGAAGAGGAGGAGGGGTGACTCTGTATATTAGGGAGTCACTTTCTGCCACAGAACTTGAGGTGGAGGATGAAGGGATTGAGAGCCTGTGGGTTAAAATCAGAGGGAGGCCTAACAAAACTGACATCTGGTTGGAGTCTGGTATAGACCACCCAACCAGGATGAGGAGGTTGACAAATCATTCTATAAGCAACTCGAGGCTGTCTCAAGATCATCAGATCTTGTCCTTGTGGGTGACTTCAACCTGCCAGATATCTGCTGGGAACTTAATTCAGCAGAGAGGAGGCAGTCCAGAAGATTCCTGGAGCAAATGGAGGACAGCTTCCTGATGCAGCTGTTAAGTGAGCCTACCAGGGGTCAGGCTCTGCTTGACCTGCTGCTCTCCAATAGGGAAGGGCTGGTGGGAGATGTGACCGTGGGAGGCTGCCCAGGGTGCAGTGACCACCAGATAGTGAAGTTTTCAGTCTGCAGGGAGATAGGGAGGAGCACCAACAGAACCTTCACCTTGGACTGCAGGAGGGCAAACTTCAGCCTCTTTAAGAAACTTATTTGTAAAGTTCCCTGGGTACCAACCCTCAAGAACCGAGGGGTCCAGGAGGGTTGGACCTACTTCAAACAGGAGCTCTTGAAGGCACAGGAACTGGCGGTCCCCATGTGCCGAAAGATGAGCCGGCGGGGAAGGCTCTGGGCCTGGGTGAGCAAGCAGCTCCTGGAGGATTTAAGGGGAAAAAAGAGGCTGTGTCACCTTTGGAAGGAGGGGAAGGCTTCTCCAGGTATGCTCTGGGATCTCTCTCTTCTAGAGAGGGGCAGGAGATGCTCCAGAGCAGAGCTTCCCATCTGCACCATCAGAGACACAGGACATGACAGCTGCCTCCTGCTGGGGTGCCTGCAAGGCTGTGAAGCTTGGAGTGCACAAAGTTCCTGCAAAGAAGGAGAAGTAAATGTGAGAGGATTGTCTGGGAAATAGCCAAGGAATTGTCTGAAGGAATTCTGTCCTAACCTCTGTGATGTCTTCTCCTCTTCCAACAGTCCTCCATGCCCAGAGACAGACCATGTCCAACAGCAGCTCCATCACCCACTTTCTTCTGCTGGCATTCACAGGCACGAGGCAGCTGCAGCTCCTGCACTTCTGGCTCTTCCTGGCCACCTACCTGGCAGCCCTGCTGGGTAACAGTCTCATCATCACCACCATAGCCTGGGACCACCACCTCCACACCCCCATGTACTTCTTCCTCTTCAATCTCGCCCTCATTGACCTGGGCTACATCTCCACCACTGTCCTCAAATCCATGGCCAATTCCCTCTGGGACACCAGGGACATCTCCTATGCAGGATGTGCTGCTCAGGTCTTTTTTATTGTCATTTTCATTTCAGGAGAGCTTTATCTCCTCACCATCATGGCCTACGATCGCTATGCTGCCATCTGCAGACCCCTGCACTATGAGACCCTCCTGGGCAGCAGAGTTTGTGTCCTCCTGGCAGCAGCTGCCTGGGCCTGTGGCTTTCTCACTGCTCTGCTGCACACAGCCAATACATTTTCCCTGCCCCTCTGCCAGGGCAATGCTGTGGAGCAGTTCTTCTGTGAGATCCCCCAGATCCTCAAGCTCTCTTGCTCCACCTCCTACCTCAGGGAACTTGTGCTAATCGTGCTCAGTGCCTCTTTATTCTTTGTTTGCTTTGTGTTCATTGTGGTGTCCTATGTGCAAATCTTCAGGGCAGTGCTGAGGATCCCCTCTCAGCAGGGATGCCACAAAGCCTTTTCCACCTGCCTCCCTCACCTGGCTGTGGTCTCCCTATTTATCACCACTGGCTTCTTTGCCCATCTGAAGCCCCCCTCCATCTCCTCCCCATTCCTGGATCTGATGATGGCAATTCTCTACTCGGTGGTGCCTCCAGCAGTGAACCCTCTCATCTACAGCCTGCGGAACCAGGAGCTGAAGGCTGCCCTCAGCAAACTGATCCCTGGGTGTTTTCAGAAGCAATAAACTCTTTGTCTTCTCTGATGCCTCTCAGTGCAGGCCCAGTCTGGCTTCTATAGCTTTTGCTTCTGGTGGGGGATTTTGGCTTGTGAGGATGCTGTCATCTCCTCTCTCTTTTCTTTTCTCTCCCAGGGTTTGTGAAAGAGGAGCTGTGCTCCTTGTTTGTTTAAACAAAATCAAAGGCCTTTCAGTAACACTTCCCTGCCTCAAATCCTTCTTCCAAGACTTTGCTGGAACTTCAGGGACAGTCTCCCAATTGCCCAAGAGAGTGTCCCATAGATGAAGGCAGCAGTGAGCAGCTAAACCATGTGAGTGTGCAGGGGTGGGGTAGGCAGAACTGTTCTGCAGACAGAGGCCTCCTGTGAGAGATGTGGAGCAGCAGCAGAGCAGGAGCAGGTCCAAACCTGTTTGCTGGCTCTGAGCCTGGGAAAGCTGCCTCAGGTCAATCATCCTGGAGCAGCAGTACAGTTTGGAGGGGGAACTTCAGCCTAGTCCCTGACTGCAAGAACTGAAAGTAAAATAAATGACCATTGGCTGTGAAAGGAAAAGGATGATGAGGTGTGCAGAATTAAGTTGACTACTAATGGGCACAGAGAGCAGAGGCATAAACAGTTCTTTCTCTTTTCTTCTTCTCTCACTTCTGCTTGCAACTTCTCTCTCTCTGTGGTAGCTTCAGGCTGTGCCTAGAAAATTTTCCTCAGATCTTGAACAGAAAGTGGTAGAATGTAAATAAATTGCTGTTGGGTGTAAGAAGGGAAATCATGGTAAGTTCTAAGCAATCCTTTGGACAGATAACAGACAGAGAATTCAGATACATAAACTTTCTTCCTCTTTTCAGCTTCCTTGCTCTGGGAGACACTGACTTGCTTCTGCTTTGTTTGCTGACCTTGGCTGCATTGTTTTGTTTTGCCTAAGTCTAACTAAACAATTCCCTGCTCTTTCTCGCATCCCCTTGTGTCCAGGGGGTTAGGGAGCGGGCAGGGAAGGGGAAGCTATTACCTGCCCTGGTTTGTGTCCAGAGGGGTTCTTGTGGTGTTTCTAAATTGTAAAGACCTGTAAATACTGTATATTTTGTACATATTTGTTGCATTTCATTGTAGATTGTGGTTTTGATTGCAAACCAGATTCATTTGCTCCCAGCTGAGCTTCTCTGGCAATTTCATGTTGGGGGGAATTTTTAACCCACCACTCTCTCTCTTGCCAGGGGATCTCTGTTTTGACTCCTGTGAGAAGGAACAGGAAGGAGGAAGGGAGTAGGGGAGGAGGTGAACTGTGCCCTGGATCCATCCAGGGGGTTCTGAGAAGTTTCTGTGCTGTTTATAAATTGTACATATCAAATATTGTTCATCTGTTGTGTATTTTGTACCTATTGCTTGCATTTCACAGCTCTAGATATTAGTTTGCTTGTAACTAGAGCTTCACTTGCTTCCATCCCAAACTGAGCTAGGTCTGGCAATTTTATTTTGGGGGGTTAATTCTCTCAAATTAGTTGGGGGGTGATTTCAACCTACCACAACTAGCCCCTCACAGCCACCATTTCCAGCCCTGGCCTCTCACCTCAGCTTGCATAGGTTCTTTGGACATGGACTCAGTAGCTCAGTGTAGCAGTTTGGGCTGGGTGCCCTCTGCTGTGTTCACATGAGGGGTTTCTTCCTGTGTCCAAAAGTCCAGCCCAGTGGGTGGACACAGGAACCAAGGTATTTCATCCCATAATGAGATGGGGAAATACTCTGAACATGCTGAGGTGAGGAAGGAGTTCATGGGGCCAGCTCAGATGTGGACACCTGAGGGAGCTCTGACATCTCTGTGTGTGGCTGTGGTTTGACTGAGCACATTGAGCAGTAAGTTGATGCTGGACACAGAGAGCAGAAATGCAACCAACAGCCACGTGTGAGGAGGTGACACTGGCACAGGGGGGCAAAGTGGCCCGGAGCTGCAGAGCCAGTGGCTCTTTATTGCCATGTAGATGAATGTTACAGATGCACTTTCCCACAGCCTGCCTCCTTCAGCCACTGATTTATCTCCATTTCAGCAGGTGCCCTTCTCCCCAGCTGCCTTTCCCTGCATTTCAAAATGCAGCACTCTGCTGTTTTCTGCTCCCATCCTTTTCTCACACAGTTTGGAGGTGCAACATTGCTTATCACTTCCAGGGCCTCACAGACATGAAGGCCATCTAAACATTTGGTTATCACTTCCCTTTTGGGTTCCACATCTCCCCCTTCTTTGTTTTTTAATTCTGAGTCTATGGCATCCTGGTATCCAGTCCTGATTCAGATGTCTCCTGGTCTCATTTACACGTGGTCAGTCTCATAGCATAGGATCAGGCTTAGGTTGGTTGACTTCCAGCTTTGTAGGCACAGCCATCACTGCAGTCAGCTTTCATTTGGCTGTCCTCATTGCAGGCAGGGGATTTCAGGTGCATGGGACTTGTGGCAACCACAGGCTGCTTGGCCTGTTCTCCCCTCCTGGATGGCTCTCTTATAGCACAGAGATTCATCCCTCGTGTCGAGGTCTGGTATGGCTGTCTCCACCACTCAACACCTCTTGGGTTGCAGCTTCTAGCCAAGGCCAATCCAGTCTTGTCCTTGACCATGGGAGGAGAGGCTTGGTGGGTCCCAGCCCTTTCACCTGGTTGTTAACACAGAGCCTCACCTGTCTGATCTGGTGACAAATGGCTATCAGGGCAAGGCAGAGGCAGATCCAGGTGAGCAGAAGAACCACATCAGGGTGTAGCAGTGGTTTTGAAGCTGCTGGTGGCTGTGGGCTTCCCAAGGGTGTTTTGCCTGACCATTTCTGCATGGTCAGCTGAGGTGCTGAACATTGCATCTCCACAAGAAGCATTTCAGACCTTAGCAGTATCCGATGGTGCAGATTCTCTCCTCCTCACCCAGCACAAAGCTCTCCTTAAACTGAATAAGGGAGAGACTCAGACCATGTTTTGCTCTCATCTGCTATAACTTCTGGGAATGCTACAGGATCCTCATTTCTCTGTGCTTCCTTAAAACATGCACACCTCAGCCCCTGAAATGCCTCAGGCAGGGGAGGAGAGCTTGAGTAAAAAGCTCAGCCAGGCTGCTGAGCAGAAGCAGCAGGGGGGCTGGAGGCACTTGCTGATTCTCCACGGGTGTCTGCACTCTTTCCATCCCAACTCTGCTCCTCTGGAGAAGCTGTGGGAATTGTATCTGTCTGCTGTGTTATGATTATGATTAATGAGAAACTAATAAGACCAATATGATATTAATAAAAATATTAATAATTATTTTATAAATATGGAAACTTGCCAAAAGCTTGCTGACAGATTTGATGTACAGCTGGAATATATATTTGCACCGGGAATGTACAATATTTAGGCAATATTTAGCAGTTCTAAGCAAACTGGACAAATAACTGGGAAAGGGAATCCCCAGCGCAATGTGGCACTTGACCACTGGGGGAGACTCCACAAAAGCTTTGCCAGCATGGTGAGTCAGACAGATAGGGAGAGATGCAGCATACAGATGGGCTTGGGATCGAGGCATGGACTTAACCATGGGCACTACACCCGTGAATGTGAAACGTGTGCTGCAGTGAAACAGCACAGCAGGTAAAGCCTTCGTGGTAGTGGGGCAGTTGACAGACTGAATTTAGGGAGTAGAACCTCAAGCAATGCTCAGCTGATAGAAGGAAATGTTTTAGCTCTTGTGGGCCATATACCCTGGGAACAAACTGCAGCTGTGTAGAGAGCAAAAAACATTTAGCTAATTACCAATGAGCATTGTGACTCAGAGAAGTCAAGGACCTGAAAATAGGAGCTGGTAAACATTTCAATAGAGTCTTTTGTCTTCTCTCTGAACTTAGATAAGAGATGTGTGATCATTTGTCTTCTGTCTAACACCTGTCTGAGCCTTGCCAAGGGATGTGTGCCCCTGGCATTTCCTCAGCAGCCAATCATGAATCTGTACCTGTCACAGGGCCACATCTAATAACCAATCAGGAGTTGCTTTTGATTATGTTAGCCTAGAGAAAGAAAAGACTTTGTACAAGAAAGGAGACACTTTGCTTGCATCAAGCTTTGTCCCATCTCTCAATTGCAGTAGGCGATTGAGCTGAGATTAAATACAGGGAAGCCTGGCAGATTGCTTCCATCCCTGCCACAAACCTGCCAAGGCACAGGCTGTGTGCTTGCAGTGCTAGAAGCAACCACTGGATGGCTGGAAACATCTTCAGTGCCCCAGGCCACCACTCAGAACCCCACCCTGGGCCTTGAGAAACAGCTGCTGTGGCAACACAGCAGCCCAGGAAGAACTGAGTCAGGTAATGGAACTCATTCTCTAAACAGCCTCAGAGACACTTGCGCCAAGGAACAAAGCATCGAGTGGGAGCATCCCTTACCCTGCCCCAGCTGCCGGCAAAGTCGAGCGTTACGACAGCCTGCTAGAAACCACTCTGAAAGCAGTGGGAGGAAGGACCTCCCACCACTGGGATGCACATTTAGCACAAGCCACTTGACTGCCCGGTACCAGAGGATCTACTAACCAGATGTGTTCCTGTGTGACCTGCCCTAGGTGATCCTGCTTTGGCAGTGGGTTGGTCTTCATGATGATCTCTGGAGGTCCCTTCCAACCCCTAACATTCTATGATTCTGTGATGCAGGCCAAGCTGCCACGTGCTGCAGAAGCTGATAAAGTTCCTGTGGTACACATAAAGAACATCCCGGGGAAGAAGGTTTGGGTTAGCCCTGCCCAAGGTCAAAGCAAACCCATTTGTGGGATTGCTTTTGCCCAAGGACCAGGATGCACCTGGTGAAGATTGCAGGAAGATGGAAAAGTTTCTTGTGTGCCACAGAACAATCTCACTCTGGGTGAGAATGCACAGAAAATTGTATGTGATGATGTGAACTGCTGGCAGCATGTGTGCCAGTTTAAGCACAGCCCTGGGCAGAGTGGGTTGAGAAAAAACACCTGACACCAGGTGGGCAGAGACCTGGCACCCTCCCAGGGGGAGGGATCCCTGGCTCAAAGTCTGTTCCACTCCCACTTCCTGTCCCCAACCCTATTTCAGGGTTGGGGGGTGGTGATTTCTTTGCTCTCTCTCTCCTCCTGCCCTCATTTTGCCAACACTCTCCTGCTGCTCTTAGCTGTTTAACCACGTGGCTGGGGCCTGTTCCACACTGCTCCAGACTGCTAAGGGAACTACACCTAAAGAGAATCCATCCTGCACCCAGAGAATCCCTTGCAGCCATTCCTGGCTTTGTATATATTTTTATTTGCCCTTTTCCTTATAGTTTTGTAACCTTCCTTTTACTCACATGCCTTTTATTTTTTGTTGAACTTACCTTTTTGCTTCCAAAGCCATTCAAGAGTGTTCTTTCATAATTTTACCTCTCTTTTCTCCTCCTGCCTAATTTGCTTTCCCTACCAGGAAAAAAAGGACCAGGGGAAGCAACCTAAATCTGTTCCATTTGGGGCTTTGGGGCTCCAGGCAAAGCTTAAACCACAACAGAACTGTGTGGAACAAGGTGGGAAGTATGTAGTGGTTTGAAACTCACCAATATTCCCCACTAGCGGAATCACGAGTTTATGACACCCTGTGGCTGTAGGGGATTACCATCTGTGGTGGTTTTAGGCTGTGCTTTAAAAATTTGTTACAGGTTTTGAGCAGAAAAGTATAAATAAATCACTGTTTAGTGTAAAGAGGGAAACTAAAGTTTATTCTAAACAAACCCATTGGAGAATTATCTGCTACAAGGCTGCCTGTGCCAAAACAATCTTTGCTCTTTTCTGACCTCTTCTCTGCTTCCTTTGCTCAGCAGAGATTAATCTGCTGCTGACTGGCCTTGGCTGAATTATTTTGGTTGAGTCTAACCCCTGCTTTCTCTCTCCTCCTTTCTCTCTTGGGACAGGGAGTGGGGGCCGCAGTGGGAAGTCTTCCCTGGTCTCTGGCCAGGGGGTTTTGTGGTGTTTGCTAATTGTAAACATTGTAAATCCTGGGTTATCTTGTACCTATCCATTGCAGAGGGGAGTTTTGCCTGCAAATACAGCTTCATTTGCTTCCAACTGAGATGCCCTGGCAAAGTTAATGGGGGGAGAGGTGGATTTCAACCCATCACACCACCCTGTACGGCACTGCCACCGTGTGGGGCATTGCCATGCTGGAGAGGAGACTCTCGGTCGCTCTCTTGCTCTCCAGGCCTGGAGCAGGAGGCCGCAGTTTTGCTTGTTGCCAGCATTCTGGGCAGGGTTTTTCCTTTCCCTTTCTTTCTGTGTCATACAGACACTGATGGAAGCTGATACTGTTGTACTGGAGGAGTTAAATATTCTGTGTAAATCCAAATCTCTCTGCCTTTTGTTTTCCTCCTGTGGCAGTTTTCAGCTGATGCCTTGGAAATTTTCCACAGACCTTGAGTGGGAAGTGGCAGAATGTCAATAAATTACCCTTGGATGCAAAAGGAAAATAATGATGAGGTCTAAATAACCCCATGGGGCTGATAACTAACCTGAAGTTTGTTGTATAAACTCTCTCTTTCTCAGCTCTTTGCTCTAGCAGATACCAGCTGGTGGCTTTTGCTTGGCTGCGGCTGACCTTGGCTGCGTTCTGCTCAGGAGAGGAGGAGGGGAAAAATAATCCAAACCCCACTCACACCTGTGGTGGTTTGAAAGGAAAGGCTCTGCTTTCCCTCCCCCACTGAGAAAGAGACCACGGCTAAACCCAGTCGGAGAAATGAGATTATATTTTACAAGGAAACAGATTCTATGTAACACAACAAATACAGGTATTTTACAATATATACAGGAATATACAGCAAATGAACTCAACCAGAAATCAGACCCCCCACAGAGGGGGCTTCCCCCTGTGCCCTCTTCACCCCCCTACCTCCCTTCTCCCCCAAAGAGGTAGAAGACGAGAAGAAAAGGGAGTTAGCACAGCAGACAGAGGCCTATGCACAGGGAGTTAATTCTTATCTTAGTTGGCCAGAATCCCAGAAGCAGAATCCAGCCGAAAGGGACAGCGAAGGAAGGAAGACTGAGAGAAAGTTCCCAGCTACCCTGGGTCTAACAATCTCACCTCCCACAATCCTACCAATGAAATTCGTTTAGAATACCAAAATATTTTACAAACATTTAGCCAGTGTGCCCCTTTCTTAAAGGCACAGCGTCAAACGGCCACAGTCCACCCCTTCTAAACAATTTCATTGGTCGTTCGTACTGTCCATCCAATCGGAAACAATATTTACAGTTCGTGAGTAAAGTTCATCGTCCGTTCCGGCTATACTCAGATGTAGATGATTCAGAAGTCCACAAAAGTTAGGAAATAGGAAAATGGAAACCGGCTTGTCTCTCCGCAGACGATGTGAAGAAAAAGCAAACAGGAACACAGGGACTCTCAGTTGACTCAGGGTTCTCAGGGTTTGTGCACTGTAGATTCCTCAGGGATTCTTCCTTTGGGCGCGTTGTAGCTGTACGACAGTCTGAAATTAAACTCTTTCAGCTAAAGTTAAATTTCTTTGTGGAATACACTGAATTTGACCATTCTCCTGCATTACCCAATAAGTGTGACCCGGACCTTCTGCTGAAACCACCCCTCGGACAGGTTTAGCCTCTCTTGAGGGCGAAAATACCCAAACAGTTTTACCTAACAGGTTCTTTTCTCTAACAACAGGAACTCTATCACCTTCTACTCTCAGCAGCAGATCTGAATGTGCCGGTCCAGCTTGGTTCACTGAACCTCTACTATTCACCAGCCACGTTGCTTGTGCTAAATGTTTCTCCCAGTTTTTCAAAGATCCACCTCCCATGGCTTTGAGAGTGGTCTTCAACAAACCGTTGTAGCGTTCAATCTTCCCTGCAGCTGGTGCATAGTAAGGAGTATGGAAAATCCACTCAATACCGTGCTCTTTTGCCCAGCTCTTTACAAGGTTGTTCTTGAAGTGAGTTCCGTTGTCTGACTCAATCCTCTCTGGAGTTCCGTGTCTCCACAGGATCTGTCTCTCCAGACCGAGAATGGTGTTGCGTGCAGTTGCATGTGGAACTGCATAAGTTTCCAGCCATCCGGTGTTTGCCTCTACCATAGTAAGCATGTACTGCTTACCAGAACGAGAATGTGGTAGAGTGATGTAGTCAATCTGCCAAGCTTCACCATACCTGTACTTGGACCATCTGTCACCATACCACAAGGGCTTAATTCGCTTTGCCTGCTTAATAGCAGCACAAATGTCACAGTCATGGATGACTTGTGTGATAGCATCCATGGAAATGTCTATGGATCTGTCACAAGCCCACTGGTATGTTGCATCTCTGCCTTGATGTCCTGATGAATCATGAGCCCACCGAGCTAAGAATATCTCACCTCGGTGCTTCCAGTCGAGATCAAGTTCAGAGTCCTTGTCTACCTGAGAAACTCTTGCAGCTAAATCTGCCTGATGGTTGTGCTGCTGTTACTCAGTAGCTTTGCTCTTAGGAATGTGAGCATCAATGTGTCTCACCTTCACTGGAATTCTCTCGACTCGATCAGCAATGTCTTGCCACAGGTCGGCTGCCCAGATGGGTTTTCCTTTCCTCTGCCAGCCACTCTTCTTCCATTTCTTTAGCCAACCCCATAGAGCATTGGCTACCATCCATGAGTCGGTGTAGAGATAAAGCTTTGGCCATCTCTCACGTTCAGCTATGTCGAGAGCTAGCTGGACAGCTTTTACCTCTGCAAACTGACTGGACTCTCCTTCTCCATCCTTCGCCTCTGCAACTCGGCGTGTTGGACTCCACACGGCAGACTTCCACCTTCGCTTGTTCCCGACGAGACGACAGGAACCGTCTGTGAACAAAGCATATTTCTTCTCATCATCTGAAAGGTCATTGTAAGGAGGAGCTTCCTCAGCACGAGTTACTCTCTCCTCTGGAGGTTTAGTACAGTTGGTACCTTCAGCCCAACTTGAGATCACCTCCACCAGACCAGGTCTTTCAAGATTTCCCATTCGAGCTCTCTGTGTTATCAGAGCCATCCACTTAGACCAGGTGGAATCTGTGGCATGATGTGGTGTGGAACCCTTGCCTTTGAACATCCAATTCAAAACTGGTAATCTGGGAGCTAAGAGAAGTTGTGATTCAGTTCCAATCACTTCAGAAGCTGCTTTCACTCCTTCATAGGCAGCTAGAATCTCTTTCTCTGTTGGAGTGTAATTAGCCTCTGAACCTCTGTAACCTCGACTCCAGAAGCCAAGAGGTCGTCCACGTGTCTCACCTGGAGCTTTTTGCCACAAGCACCAGGTTGGACCATTTTCACCTGCAGCCGTGTACAAAATATTCTTAATGTCTGGACCATCTCGGACAGGTTCCAGACCCACTGCTTGAACTACTTCTTGCTTTATCTGGTCAAAGGCTGCTTGCTGTTCAGGTCCCCAGTGGAAACTGTTCCTCTTTCGAGTCACATCATACAGAGGTTTCACAATCTGGCTGTATCCAGGAATGTGTAGTCTCCAAAATCCCACTATCCCCAAGAAACGTAGAGTTTCTTGCTTGTTCGTGGGATTTGCCATGGTAGAGACTCTGTTTACCACATCCACTGGAATGTGTTGGCGTCCATCCTGCCACTGCACTCCTAGAAACTGGATCGCTGTGGTAGGACCTTTCACTTTGTCTCTCTTGATGGCAAAACCTGCATTCAGAAGAATGTCCATGATTTTGTTGCCTTTCTCGTAGACTTCCTCAGCAGTTTTACCCTAGACAATGATATCATTGATGAACTGGATGTGTTCTGGAGCACCCCCATCCTCCAGAGCATCGTGGATTACTGCATGACAGATGCTGGAGCTGTGTTTGAATTTACAGCCATCCTGATAGAAGCTGACAGGTCCTGATCTAAATCAGCCGCCGTGGGGCCCCCTTCCGGTCCTGTCATGGCGGACGGAAATGACCTTGCCTCACTACCGGTTGCCATCTTGGGAATGGGAGCCGCCCCTGGCTGCTTGCCAAAGTCAGGGAGCGGAGCATTTAAGGCTGCTTTTCCAATAGGTTTTGCTATTTTTCTAACTGACGCAGCCCCTTCCTCGTCACTTGAGGACTCTGGGGCAGATTTAGAGGAACGCCTACGCTTCCTAGATTTTTGCTTAATCACAAAACATGGTCGAGAAACATTTTTCTCTCTATGTAGAGCCCACAGCAGATAGACATTAATTATCAGCAACA
>NW_026530697.1:0-49531 GCF_014839835.1 Dryobates pubescens
GATTAATCTCGAAATCAAGACTTTTGCATCTGCAGAGAACAGCATGTATCTCAGCACAGGAAAGAGGTAGGCCAGAATTCAAAACCTCATTTTGACTTAACCCAGAAGGCAAATCATCTGGAACATGCAATTTGGTACTAGCCTTTTCCCTTTAGGTTGTACCACAACACTGCTTTCAGTAGTTTCGATTAATCTCGAAATCAAGACTTTTGCATCTGCAGAGAACAGCATGTATCTCAGCACAGGAAAGAGGTAGGCCAGAATTCAAAACCTCATTTTGACTTAACCCAGAAGGCAAATCATCTGGAACATGCAATTTGGTACTAGCCTTTTCCCTTTAGGTTGTACCACAGCATTGTTTTGGTTCTATTCCTATTGTCTCCGAAAGGTGCAGTTTGCCTGGGAAGATTACAGCATGTATCTCAGCACAGGAAAGAGGTAGGCCAGAATTCAAAACCTCATTTTGACTTAACCCAGAAGGCAAATCATCTGGAACATGCAATTTGGTACTAGCCTTTTCCCTTTAGGTTGTACCACAACACTGCTTTCAGTAGTTTCGATTAATCTCGAAATCAAGACTTTTGCATCTGCAGAGAACAGCATGTATCTCAGCACAGGAAAGAGGTAGGCCAGAATTCAAAACCTCATTTTGACTTAACCCAGAAGGCAAATCATCTGGAACATGCAATTTGGTACTAGCCTTTTCCCTTTAGGTTGTACCACAACACTGCTTTCAGTAGTTTCGATTAATCTCGAAATCAAGACTTTTGCATCTGCAGAGAACAGCATGTATCTCAGCACAGGAAAGAGGTAGGCCAGAATTCAAAACCTCATTTTGACTTAACCCAGAAGGCAAATCATCTGGAACATGCAATTTGGTACTAGCCTTTTCCCTTTAGGTTGTACCACAGCATTGTTTTGGTTCTATTCCTATTGTCTCCGAAAGGTGCAGTTTGCCTGGGAAGATTACAGCATGTATCTCAGCACAGGAAAGAGGTAGGCCAGAATTCAAAACCTCATTTTGACTTAACCCAGAAGGCAAATCATCTGGAACATGCAATTTGGTACTAGCCTTTTCCCTTTAGGTTGTACCACAACACTGCTTTCAGTAGTTTCGATTAATCTCGAAATCAAGACTTTTGCATCTGCAGAGAACAGCATGTATCTCAGCACAGGAAAGAGGTAGGCCAGAATTCAAAACCTCATTTTGACTTAACCCAGAAGGCAAATCATCTGGAACATGCAATTTGGTACTAGCCTTTTCCCTTTAGGTTGTACCACAGCATTGTTTTGGTTCTATTCCTATTGTCTCCGAAAGGTGCAGTTTGCCTGGGAAGATTACAGCATGTATCTCAGCACAGGAAAGAGGTAGGCCAGAATTCAAAACCTCATTTTGACTTAACCCAGAAGGCAAATCATCTGGAACATGCAATTTGGTACTAGCCTTTTCCCTTTAGGTTGTACCACAGCATTGTTTTGGTTCTATTCCTATTGTCTCCGAAAGGTGCAGTTTGCCTGGGAAGATTACAGCATGTATCTCAGCACAGGAAAGAGGTAGGCCAGAATTCAAAACCTCATTTTGACTTAACCCAGAAGGCAAATCATCTGGAACATGCAATTTGGTACTAGCCTTTTCCCTTTAGGTTGTACCACAACACTGCTTTCAGTAGTTTCGATTAATCTCGAAATCAAGACTTTTGCATCTGCAGAGAACAGCATGTATCTCAGCACAGGAAAGAGGTAGGCCAGAATTCAAAACCTCATTTTGACTTAACCCAGAAGGCAAATCATCTGGAACATGCAATTTGGTACTAGCCTTTTCCCTTTAGGTTGTACCACAGCATTGTTTTGGTTCTATTCCTATTGTCTCCGAAAGGTGCAGTTTGCCTGGGAAGATTACAGCATGTATCTCAGCACAGGAAAGAGGTAGGCCAGAATTCAAAACCTCATTTTGACTTAACCCAGAAGGCAAATCATCTGGAACATGCAATTTGGTACTAGCCTTTTCCCTTTAGGTTGTACCACAACACTGCTTTCAGTAGTTTCGATTAATCTCGAAATCAAGACTTTTGCATCTGCAGAGAACAGCATGTATCTCAGCACAGGAAAGAGGTAGGCCAGAATTCAAAACCTCATTTTGACTTAACCCAGAAGGCAAATCATCTGGAACATGCAATTTGGTACTAGCCTTTTCCCTTTAGGTTGTACCACAGCATTGTTTTGGTTCTATTCCTATTGTCTCCGAAAGGTGCAGTTTGCCTGGGAAGATTACAGCATGTATCTCAGCACAGGAAAGAGGTAGGCCAGAATTCAAAACCTCATTTTGACTTAACCCAGAAGGCAAATCATCTGGAACATGCAATTTGGTACTAGCCTTTTCCCTTTAGGTTGTACCACAACACTGCTTTCAGTAGTTTCGATTAATCTCGAAATCAAGACTTTTGCATCTGCAGAGAACAGCATGTATCTCAGCACAGGAAAGAGGTAGGCCAGAATTCAAAACCTCATTTTGACTTAACCCAGAAGGCAAATCATCTGGAACATGCAATTTGGTACTAGCCTTTTCCCTTTAGGTTGTACCACAGCATTGTTTTGGTTCTATTCCTATTGTCTCCGAAAGGTGCAGTTTGCCTGGGAAGATTACAGCATGTATCTCAGCACAGGAAAGAGGTAGGCCAGAATTCAAAACCTCATTTTGACTTAACCCAGAAGGCAAATCATCTGGAACATGCAATTTGGTACTAGCCTTTTCCCTTTAGGTTGTACCACAGCATTGTTTTAGGTTCTATTCCTATTGTCTCCGAAAGGTGCAGTTTGCCTGGGAAGATTACAGCATGTATCTCAGCACAGGAAAGAGGTAGGCCAGAATTCAAAACCTCATTTTGACTTAACCCAGAAGGCAAATCATCTGGAACATGCAATTTGGTACTAGCCTTTTCCCTTTAGGTTGTACCACAGCATTGTTTTGGTTCTATTCCTATTGTCTCCGAAAGGTGCAGTTTGCATCTGGAAGATTACAGCATGTATCTCAGCACAGGAAAGAGGTAGGCCAGAATTCAAAACCTCATTTTGACTTAACCCAGAAGGCAAATCATCTGGAACATGCAATTTGGTACTAGCCTTTTCCCTTTAGGTTGTACCACAGCATTGTTTTGGTTCTATTCCTATTGTCTCCGAAAGGTGCAGTTTGCCTGGGAAGATTACAGCATGTATCTCAGCACAGGAAAGAGGTAGGCCAGAATTCAAAACCTCATTTTGACTTAACCCAGAAGGCAAATCATCTGGAACATGCAATTTGGTACTAGCCTTTTCCCTTTAGGTTGTACCACAGCATTGTTTTGGTTCTATTCCTATTGTCTCCGAAAGGTGCAGTTTGCCTGGGAAGATTACAGCATGTATCTCAGCACAGGAAAGAGGTAGGCCAGAATTCAAAACCTCATTTTGACTTAACCCAGAAGGCAAATCATCTGGAACATGCAATTTGGTACTAGCCTTTTCCCTTTAGGTTGTACCACAACACTGCTTTCAGTAGTTTCGATTAATCTCGAAATCAAGACTTTTGCATCTGCAGAGAACAGCATGTATCTCAGCACAGGAAAGAGGTAGGCCAGAATTCAAAACCTCATTTTGACTTAACCCAGAAGGCAAATCATCTGGAACATGAAATTTGGTACTAGCCTTTTCCCTTTAGGTTGTACCACAGCATTGTTTTGGTTCTATTCCTATTGTCTCCGAAAGGTGCAATTTGCCTGGGAAGATTACAGCATGTATCTCAGCACAGGAAAGAGGTAGGCCAGAATTCAAAACCTCATTTTGACTTAACCCAGAAGGCAAATCATCTGGAACATGCAATTTGGTACTAGCCTTTTCCCTTTAGGTTGTACCACAACACTGCTTTCAGTAGTTTCGATTAATCTCGAAATCAAGACTTTTGCATCTGCAGAGAACAGCATGTATCTCAGCACAGGAAAGAGGTAGGCCAGAATTCAAAACCTCATTTTGACTTAACCCAGAAGGCAAATCATCTGGAACATAAAATTTGGTACTAGCCTTTTCCCTTTAGGTTGTACCACAACACTGCTTTCAGTAGTTTCGATTAATCTCGAAATCAAGACTTTTGCATCTGCAGAGAACAGCATGTATCTCAGCACAGGAAAGAGGTAGGCCAGAATTCAAAACCTCATTTTGACTTAACCCAGAAGGCAAATCATCTGGAACATGCAATTTGGTACTAGCCTTTTCCCTTTAGGTTGTACCACAGCATTGTTTTGGTTCTATTCCTATTGTCTCCGAAAGGTGCAGTTTGCCTGGGAAGATTACAGCATGTATCTCAGCACAGGAAAGAGGTAGGCCAGAATTCAAAACCTCATTTTGACTTAACCCAGAAGGCAAATCATCTGGAACATGCAATTTGGTACTAGCCTTTTCCCTTTAGGTTGTACCACAGCATTGTTTTGGTTCTATTCCTATTGTCTCCGAAAGGTGCAAGTTTGCCTGGGAAGATTACAGCATGTATCTCAGCACAGGAAAGAGGTAGGCCAGAATTCAAAACCTCATTTTGACTTAACCCAGATGGCAAATCATCTGGAACATGCAATTTGGTACTAGCCTTTTCCCTTTAGGTTGTACCACAGCATTGTTTTGGTTCTATTCCTATTGTCTCCGAAAGGTGCAGTTTGCCTGGGAAGATTACAGCATGTATCTCAGCACAGGAAAGAGGTAGGCCAGAATTCAAAACCTCATTTTGACTTAACCCAGAAGGCAAATCATCTGGAACATGCAATTTGGTACTAGCCTTTTCCCTTTAGGTTGTACCACAACACTGCTTTCAGTAGTTTCGATTAATCTCGAAATCAAGACTTTTGCATCTGCAGAGAACAGCATGTATCTCAGCACAGGAAAGAGGTAGGCCAGAATTCAAAACCTCATTTTGACTTAACCCAGAAGGCAAATCATCTGGAACATGCAATTTGGTACTAGCCTTTTCCCTTTAGGTTGTACCACAGCATTGTTTTGGTTCTATTCCTATTGTCTCCGAAAGGTGCAGTTTGCCTGGGAAGATTACAGCATGTATCTCAGCACAGGAAAGAGGTAGGCCAGAATTCAAAACCTCATTTTGACTTAACCCAGAAGGCAAATCATCTGGAACATGCAATTTGGTACTAGCCTTTTCCCTTTAGGTTGTACCACAGCATTGTTTTGGTTCTATTCCTATTGTCTCCGAAAGGTGCAGTTTGCCTGGGAAGATTACAGCATGTATCTCAGCACAGGAAAGAGGTAGGCCAGAATTCAAAACCTCATTTTGACTTAACCCAGAAGGCAAATCATCTGGAACATGCAATTTGGTACTAGCCTTTTCCCTTTAGGTTGTACCACAGCATTGTTTTGGTTCTATTCCTATTGTCTCCGAAAGGTGCAGTTTGCCTGGGAAGATTACAGCATGTATCTCAGCACAGGAAAGAGGTAGGCCAGAATTCAAAACCTCATTTTGACTTAACCCAGAAGGCAAATCATCTGGAACATGCAATTTGGTACTAGCCTTTTCCCTTTAGGTTGTACCACAACACTGCTTTCAGTAGTTTCGATTAATCTCGAAATCAAGACTTTTGCATCTGCAGAGAACAGCATGTATCTCAGCACAGGAAAGAGGTAGGCCAGAATTCAAAACCTCATTTTGACTTAACCCAGAAGGCAAATCATCTGGAACATACAATTTGGTACTAGCCTTTTCCCTTTAGGTTGTACCACAACACTGCTTTCAGTAGTTTCGATTAATCTCGAAATCAAGACTTTTGCATCTGCAGAGAACAGCATGTATCTCAGCACAGGAAAGAGGTAGGCCAGAATTCAAAACCTCATTTTGACTTAACCCAGAAGGCAAATCATCTGGAACATGCAATTTGGTACTAGCCTTTTCCCTTTAGGTTGTACCACAGCATTGTTTTGGTTCTATTCCTATTGTCTCCGAAAGGTGCAGTTTGCCTGGGAAGATTACAGCATGTATCTCAGCACAGGAAAAGAGGTAGGCCAGAATTCAAAACCTCATTTTGACTAACCCATAAGGCAAATCATGTGGAACATGAAATTTGGTACTAGCCTTTTCCCTTTAGGTTAGTACGACAGCATTGTTTTGGTTCTATTCCTATTGTCTCCGAAAGGTGCAATTTGCCTGGGAAGATTACAGCATGTATCTCAGCACAGGAAAGAGGTAGGCCAGAATTCAAAACCTCATTTTGACTTAACCCAGATGGCAAATCATCTGGAACATGCAATTTGGTACTAGCCTTTTCCCTTTAGGTTGTACCACAGCATTGTTTTGGTTCTATTCCTATTGTCTCCTAAAGGTGCAGTTTGCCTGGGAAGATTACAGCATGTATCTCAGCACAGGAAAGAGGTAGGCCAGAATTCAAAACCTCATTTTGACTTAACCCAGATGGCAAATAATCTGGAACATGCAATTTGGTACTAGCCTTTTCCCTTTAGGTTGTACCACAACACTGCTTTCAGTAGTTTCGATTAATCTCGAAATCAAGACTTTTGCATCTGCAGAGAACAGCATGTATCTCAGCACAGGAAAGAGGTAGGCCAGAATTCAAAACCTCATTTTGACTTAACCCAGAAGGCAAATCATCTGGAACATGAAATTTGGTACTAGCCTTTTCCCTTTAGGTTGTACCACAGCATTGTTTTGGTTCTATTCCTATTGTCTCCGAAAGGTGCAGTTTGCCTGGGAAGATTACAGCATGTATCTCAGCACAGGAAAGAGGTAGGCCAGAATTCAAAACCTCATTTTGACTTAACCCAGAAGGCAAATCATCTGGAACATGCAATTTGGTACTAGCCTTTTCCCTTTAGGTTGTACCACAGCATTGTTTTGGTTCTATTCCTATTGTCTCCGAAAGGTGCAGTTTGCCTGGGAAGATTACAGCATGTATCTCAGCACAGGAAAGAGGTAGGCCAGAATTCAAAATCCTCATTTTGACTTAACCCAGAAGGCAAATCATCTGGAACATGCAATTTGGTACTAGCCTTTTCCCTTTAGGTTGTACCACAGCATTGTTTTGGTTCTATTCCTATTGTCTCCGAAAGGTGCAGTTTGCCTGGGAAGATTACAGCATGTATCTCAGCACAGGAAAGAGGTAGGCCAGAATTCAAAACCTCATTTTGACTTAACCCAGAAGGCAAATCATCTGGAACATGCAATTTGGTACTAGCCTTTTCCCTTTAGGTTGTACCACAACACATGCTTTCAGTAACATTCGATTAATCTCGAAATCAAGACTTTGCATCTGCAGAGAACAGCATGTATCTCAGCACAGGAAAGAGGTAGGCCAGAATTCAAAACCTCATTTTGACTTAACCCAGAAGGCAAATCATCTGGAACATGAAATTTGGTACTAGCCTTTTCCCTTTAGGTTGTAGCACAGCATTGTTTTGGTTCTATTCCTATTGTCTCCGAAAGGTGCAATTTGCCTGGGAAGATTACAGCATGTATCTCAGCACAGGAAAGAGGTAGGCCAGAATTCAAAACCTCATTTTGACTTAACCCAGAAGGCAAATCATCTGGAACATGCAATTTGGTACTAGCCTTTTCCCTTTAGGTTGTACCACAACACTGCTTTCAGTAGTTTCGATTAATCTCGAAATCAAGACTTTGCATCTGCAGAGAACAGCATGTATCTCAGCACAGGAAAGAGGTAGGCCAGAATTCAAAACCTCATTTTGACTTAACCCAGAAGGCAAATCATCTGGAACATGCAATTTGGTACTAGCCTTTTCCCTTTAGGTTGTACCACAGCATTGTTTTGGTTCTATTCCTATTGTCTCCGAAAGGTGCAGTTTGCCTGGGAAGATTACAGCATGTATCTCAGCACAGGAAAGAGGTAGGCCAGAATTCAAAACCTCATTTTGACTTAACCCAGAAGGCAAATCATCTGGAACATGCAATTTGGTACTAGCCTTTTCCCTTTAGGTTGTACCACAGCATTGTTTTGGTTCTATTCCTATTGTCTCCGAAAGGTGCAGTTTGCCTGGGAAGATTACAGCATGTATCTCAGCACAGGAAAGAGGTAGGCCAGAATTCAAAACCTCATTTTGACTTAACCCAGAAGGCAAATCATCTGGAACATGCAATTTGGTACTAGCCTTTTCCCTTTAGGTTGTACCACAGCATTGTTTTGGTTCTATTCCTATTGTCTCCGAAAGGTGCAGTTTGCCTGGGAAGATTACAGCATGTATCTCAGCACAGGAAAGAGGTAGGCCAGAATTCAAAACCTCATTTTGACTTAACCCAGAAGGCAAATCATCTGGAACATGCAATTTGGTACTAGCCTTTTCCCTTTAGGTTGTACCACAACACTGCTTTCAGTAGTTTCGATTAATCTCGAAATCAAGACTTTGCATCTGCAGAGAACAGCATGTATCTCAGCACAGGAAAGAGGTAGGCCAGAATTCAAAACCTCATTTTGACTTAACCCAGAAGGCAAATCATCTGGAACATGCAATTTGGTACTAGCCTTTTCCCTTTAGGTTGTACCACAGCATTGTTTTGGTTCTATTCCTATTGTCTCCGAAAGGTGCAGTTTGCCTGGGAAGATTACAGCATGTATCTCAGCACAGGAAAGAGGTAGGCCAGAATTCAAAACCTCATTTTGACTTAACCCAGAAGGCAAATCATCTGGAACATGCAATTTGGTACTAGCCTTTTCCCTTTAGGTTGTACCACAGCATTGTTTTGGTTCTATTCCTATTGTCTCCGAAAGGTGCAGTTTGCCTGGGAAGATTACAGCATGTATCTCAGCACAGGAAAGAGGTAGGCCAGAATTCAAAACCTCATTTTGACTTAACCCAGAAGGCAAATCATCTGGAACATGCAATTTGGTACTAGCCTTTTCCCTTTAGGTTGTACCACAGCATTGTTTTGGTTCTATTCCTATTGTCTCCGAAAGGTGCAGTTTGCCTGGGAAGATTACAGCATGTATCTCAGCACAGGAAAGAGGTAGGCCAGAATTCAAAACCTCATTTTGACTTAACCCAGAAGGCAAATCATCTGGAACATGCAATTTGGTACTAGCCTTTTCCCTTTAGGTTGTACCACAGCATTGTTTTAGTTCTATTCCTATTGTCTCCGAAAGGTGCAGTTTGCCTGGGAAGATTACAGCATGTATCTCAGCACAGGAAAGAGGTAGGCCAGAATTCAAAACCTCAGATTCAGGCAGTGTGACACTCAGGCTCCGTGACACTCAGGCACTGTGACACTCAGGCACTAGTGACTCTTTGCCACTGTGACACTCAGGCATTGTGACATTCAGGCACTGTGACACTCAGGTACTGTGACTCTCAGGCACTGTGACTCTCAGGCACTGTGACTCTCAGGTCCTGTGACACTCAGGCATTGTGACACTCAGGCATTGTGACACTCAGGCACTGTAGCTCTCAGGCGCTGTGACACTCTGGCACTGTGATTCTCAGGCACTTTGACACTCAGGCACTGTGATGCTCAGGCACTGTGACTCTCTGGTACTGTGACACTCAAGCACTGTGACACTCTGGCACTGTGACACTCAGGCATTGTGACACTGAGGTACTGTGACTCTGGCACTGTGACTCTTTGGCACTATGACACTCAGGCACTGTGACACTCAGGCACTGTAGCTCTCAGGCACTGTGACTCTCTGGCACTGTGACACTCAGCCACCATGACACTCAGGCACTGTGACTCTCAGGCACTGTGACACTCAGGCACTGTGACACTCAGGCACTGTGACACTCAGGCATTGTGACACTCTGGCGCTGTGATACTCAGGCACTGTGACAGGCATTGTGCCACTCAGGCACTGTGACTTTCTCGCACAGTGACACTCAGGCACTGTGACTCTCAGGCACTGTGACTCTCAGGCCTTGTGACACTCTGGGAATATGACACTCATGCCCTGTGACACTGTGGCACTGTGACACACTGGAATTGTGACTCTCAGGCACTGTGACACTCAGGGATTATGACACTCAGGCACTGTGACACTGGCATTGTGACACTCAGGTACTGTGACACTCAGACATTGTGACACTCAGGCACTGTGACACTCAGGCACTGTGACACTCAGACATTCTGACAGTCTGGCACCGTAACATGCAGGGACTGTGACACTCAGGCACTGTGACACTCAAGCATTATGAGACTCTGGCACTGTGACACTTAGGCACGATGACACTCTGGCACTGTGACACTTGCTCACTAAGGCATTCTGACACTCAGGAAGTGACTGTCAGGCCCTGTGCACCTCTGCCACTGACACACAGGCATTATGACTGAGGCACTGCAACGCTCAGGCACTGTGACCTCAGGCATTGTGACATAAGGCACTGTGACTCTCTGGTACTGTAACTCTCTGGCAATGTGACTCTCAGGCGTTGTGACTCTCTGGCACTGTGACTCTCAGGCACTGTGACACTCAGGCTCTGTGACACTCAGGCATTGTGACAATCAGGCTCTGTGACTCTCAGGCATTGTGTCACTCAGGCATTGTGACAATCAGGCTCGGTGACACTCAGGCACTGTGACTCTTTGGCACTGTGACACTCAGGCATTGCGACACTAGGACACTGAGACCCTCTGGCACTGTAGCACTCAGGCACCGTGACACTCAGGTGCTGTGACACTCAGGCATTGTGAGACTCAGGCAGTGTAGCTCTCAGGCACTGTGACACTCTGGCACTGTGACTCTTAGGCTCTTTGACACTCAGACATTGTGACGCTCAGGCACTGTGACTCTCTGCTACTGTGACACTCAAGCACTGTGACACTCAGGCACGTGATACTCAGGCACTGTGACACTCAGGCACTGTGATACTCAGGCACTGTAGCTCTCAGACACTGCGACACTCAGGCATTGTGACTCTCAGGCACCATGAAACTCAGTCACTGTGACACTCAGGCACTGTAGCTCTCAGGCATTGTGACACTCAGGCACTGTGACACTCAGCCACTGTAGCTCTCAGGCACTACGACACTCAGGCACTGTGACACTCAGGCACTGCGACACTCAGGCACTGTAGGTCTAGGGCACTGTGACTCTCAGGTGCTGTGACACTCAGGCATTGTGACATACAGGCACTGTAGCTCTCTGGCTGTGTGACACTCTGGCACTATGACACTCAGGCACTGTGATACTCAGTCACTGTGAGATTCAGGCACTGTGACACTCAAGCATTGTGACACTAAGGTACTGTGACACTCTGGAACTGTGGCACTCTGTCACGGTGGCATTCTGGCATGGTGACACTCAGGCACGGTGACACTTAGGCACAGTGACTCTCATGCACTGTGACTCTCAGGCATTGTGACATTCAGGTATTGTGACTCTATCACTGTGACACTCAGGCTATGTGACTCTCAGTCAATGTGACTCTCAGGCACTGTGACACTCAGGCACTGTGACACTCAGGCACTGTGACACTTAGGCATTGTGACACTCGGACACTGTGACTCTCAAGCATTGTGACACTCAGGCACTGTGACACTCAGGCACTGTGACACTCAGGCACTGTGACACTCAGGGATTATGACACTCAGGCACTGTGACACTGGCATTGTGACACTCAGGCACTGTGACACTCAGGCATTGTGACACTCAGGCACTGTGACACTCAGACATTGTGACACTCAGGCACTGTGACACTCAGGCACTGTGACGCTCAGGCATTGTGACATAACGCACTGTGACTCTCTGGCACTGTAACTCTCTGGCAATGTGACTCTCAGGCGTTGTGACTCTCTGGCACTGTGACTCTCAGGCACTGTGACTCTCAGGCACTGTGACACTCAGCCACCATGACACTCAGGCACTGTGACTCTTTGCCACTGTGACACTCAGGCATTGTGACATTCAGGCACTGTGACACTCAGGTACTGTGAAACTCAGGCATTGTGACACTCTAGCGCTGTGATACTCAGGCACTGTGACAGGCATTGTGACTCTCAGGCACTGTGACTCTCAGGCCTTGTGACACTCTGGCATTGTGACTCTCATGCCCTGTGACACTGTGGCACTGTGACACACTGGAATAGTGACTCTCAGGCACTGTGACACTCAGGGAATATGACACTCAGGCACTGTGACACTGGCATTGTGACACTCAGGCACTGTGACACTCAGGCACTGTGACACTCAGGCTTTGTGACACTCAGGCACTGTGACACTCAGACATTCTGACAGTCTGGCACCGTAACATGCAGGGACTGTGACACTCAGGCACTGTGACACTCAAGCATTATGGGACTCTGGCACTGTGACACTTAGGCACGATGACACTCAGGCACTGTAACACTTTCTCACTAAGGCATTCTGACGCTCAGGAAGTGACTGTCAGGCCCTGTGCACCTCTGCCACAGACACACAGGCATTATGACTGAGGCAATGTAACGCTCAGGCACTGTGACACTCAGGCATTGTGACATAAGGCACTGTGACTCTCTGGTACTGTAACTCTCTGGCAATGTGACTCTCAGGCGTTGTGACTCTCTGGCACTGTGACTCTCAGGCACAGTGACACTCAGGCTCTGTGACACTCAGGCATTGTGACAATCAGGCTCTGTGACTCTCAGGCATTGTGTCACTCAGGCATTGTGACAATCAGGCTCGGTGACACTCAAGCACTGTGAATCTTTGGAACTGTGACACTCAGGCATTGTGACACTAGGACACTGTGACCCTCTGGCACTGTAGCACTCAGGCACCGTGACACTCAGGCACTGTGACTCTCAGGTGCTGTGACACTCAGGCATTGTGAGACTCAGGCAGTGTAGCTCTCAGGCACTGTGACACTCTGGCACTGTGACTCTTAGGCTCTTTGACACTCAGACATTGTGACGCTCAGGCACTGTGACTCTCTGCTACTGTGACACTCAAGCACTGTGACACTCAGGCACTGTGATACTCAGGCACTGTAGCTCTCAGACACTGCGACACTCAGGCATTGTGACTCTCAGGCACCATGAAACTCAGTCACTGTGACACTCAGGCACTGTAGCTCTCAGGTATTGTGACACTCAGGCACTGTGACTCTCAGCCACTGTAGCTCTCAGGCACTACGACACTCAGGCACTGCGACACTCAGGCACTGTAGGTCTCGGGCACTGTGACACTCAGGCACTGTGACACTCAGGCACTGTGACGCTCAGCACTGCAGATCTCAGGCACTGTGACTCTCAGGTGCTGTGACACTCAGGCATTGTGACATACAGGCACTGTAGCTCTCAGGCTGTGTGACACTCTGGCACTGTGACACTCAGGCACTGTGATACTCAGTCACTGTGAGATTCAGGCACTGTGACACTCAAGCATTGTGACACTAAGGTACTGTGACACTCTGGAACTGTGGCACTCTGTCACGGTGGCATTCTTGCATGGTGACACTCAGGCACGGTGACACTTAGGCACAGTGACTCTCATGCACTGTGACTCTCAGGCATTGTGACATTCAGGTATTGTGACTCTATCACTGTGACACCCAGGCACTGTGACACTCAGGCACTGTGACTCTCTGCCACTGTGACAGTCAGGCACTGTGACACTAAGGCACTGTGACTGTCTGGCACTGTGACACACTTGCATTGTGACACTCAGGCACTGTGACACTCAGGCACTGTGACACTTAGGCATTGTGACACTCGGACACTGTGACTCTCTAGCACTGTGGCACTGTGGCACTGTGACTCTCAGGTACTGTAGCTATCAGGCACTGTGACTCTCAGGCGCTGTGACACTCAGGCATTGTTACAATCTGGCACTGTGAGACTCAGGCACTGTGACTCTCTCCAATGATGACACACACTCATTGCGACACTCAGGTATTATGACTCTCAGGCCCTGTGACACTCTGGCATTGTGACACTCAGGCACTACGACACTCAGTCACGGTAGATATCAGGAAATGTGACACTCAGGCACTGTGACAATCAGGCAGTGTGACACTCAGGCACTGTGATTCTTTGGCACCATGACACTCAGGCACTGTGACTCTCAGGCACTGTGACACTCAGGCACTATAGCTCTCAGGCACTGTGACACTCAGGCACTGTGACACTCAGGCACTGCGACACTCAGGCACTGTGACACTCATGCACCGCGACTATCAGGCACCGTGAAAATCAGGCACTGTGACACTCAGGCACTGCGACACTCAGGCACTCTGACTCTCAGGCACTGTGACTCTCAGACATTGTGACATTCAGGCATTGTGACTCTGACACTGTGACACTCAGGCAATGTGACACTCAGGCAATGTGACTCTCAGGCATTGTGACAGTCTGGCACTGTGACACGCAGGGACTGTAGCACTCTGTCACTGTGAGATTCAGGCAGTGTGACACTCAGGCTCTGTGACACTCTGGCACTGTGACACACTGGCACTGTGTCTCTCAGGCACTGTGACACTTAGGCATTGTGACACTCAGGCATTGTGACACTCGGACACTGTGACTCTCTAGCACTGTGGCACTTTGGCACAGTTACTCTCAGACACTGTAGCTATCAGGCACTGTGACTCTCAGGCGCTGTGACACTCAGGCATTGTTACACTCTGGCACTGTGAGACTCAGGCACTGTGACTCTCTCCAATGGTGACACACACTCATTGCGACACTCAGGTACTATGACTCTCAGTCCCTGTGACACTCTGGCATTGTGACACTCAGGCACTGCGACACTCAGTCATGGTAGCTATCAGGCAATGTGACACTCAGGCACTGTGACAATCAGGCACTGTGACTCTCTGGCAATGAGACACTCAGGCACTGTGACACTGAGGCACTGTGACACTCAGGCACTGTGACACTCAGGGACTGTGACTCTCTGGCATTGTGACTCTCTGGCAATGTGACACTCAGGCATTGTTACACTCAGGCACTGTGACACTCAGGCACTGTGACACTCAGGCATTCTGACAGTCTGGCACCGTAACATGCAGGGACTGTGACACTCAGGCACTGTGACACTCAAGCATTATGAGACTCTGGCACTGTGACACTCAGGCACGATGACACTCAGGCACTGTGACACTTTCTCACTAAGGCATTCTGACACTCAGGAAGTGACTGCCAGGCCCAGTGCACCACTGCCACTGACACACAGGCATTGTGACTGAGGCACTGTAACGCTCAGGCACTGTGACACTCAGGCATTGTGACATAAGGCACTGTGACTCTCTGGCACTGTAACTCTCTGGCAATGTGACTCTCAGGCGTTGTGACTCTCTGGCACTGTGACTCTCAGGCACTGTGACACTCAGGCATTGTGACACTCAGGCACTGTGACTCTCAGGCACTGTGACACCCAGGCATTGTGACACTCAGGCACTGTGACACTCAGGCACTGTGACTCTCTGGCACTGTGACTCTCAGGCACTGTGACACTCAGGCACCATTACACTCAGGCAGTGTGATACTTTGACACTGTGACACTCAGGCACTGTGACACTCAGGTACAGTGAATCTCATGCACTGTGACTCTCAGGCATTGCGACATTCAGGCATTGTGACTCTGACACTGTGACACTCAGGCATTGTGACACTCAGGCAATGTGACTATCAGGCATTGTGACAGTCTGGCACTCTGGCACTAAGGCATTGTGACATTCTGGCACTGTGACACACAGGGACTGTAGCACTCTGTCACTGTGAGATTCAGGCACTGTTACACTCAGGCACTGTGACTCTCAGGCACTGTGACTCTCAGGCACTGTGACTCTCAGGTCCTGTGACACTCAGGCATTGTGACACTCAGGCATTGTGACACTCAGGCACTGTAGCTCTCAGGCGCTGTGACACTCTGGCACTGTGATTCTCAGGCACTTTGACACTCAGGCACTGTGATGCTGAGGCACTGTGACTCTCTGGTACTGTGACACTCAAGCACTGTGACACTCTGGTACTGTGACACTCAGGCATTGTGACACTGAGGTACTGTGACTCTGGCACTGTGACTCTCTGGCACTGTGACACTCAGCCACCATGACACTCAGGCACTGTGACTCTTTGACACTGTGACCATCAGGCACTGTGACACTCAGGCACTGTGACACTCAGGCATTGTGACACTCTGGCGCTGTGATACTCAGGCACTGTGACAGGCATTGTGCCACTCAGGCACTGTGACTTTCTCGCACAGTGACACTCAGGCAGTGTGACTCTCAGGCACTGTGACTCTCAGGCCTTGTGACACTCTGGGAATATGACACTCAGGCACTGTGACACTGTGGCACTGTGACACACTGGAATTGTGACTCTCAGGCACTGTGACACTCAGGGATTATGACACTCAGGCACTGTGACACTGGCATTGTGACACTCAGGTACTGTGACACTCAGACATTGTGACACTCAGGCACTGTGACACTCAGGCACTGTGACGCTCAGGCATTGTGACATAACGCACTGTGACTCTCTGGCACTGTAACTCTCTGGCAATGTGACTCTCAGGCGTTGTGACTCTATGGCACTGTGACTCTCAGGCACTGTGACTCTCAGGCACTGTGACACTCAGCCACCATGACACACAGGCTCTGTGACTCTTTGCCCCTGTGACACTCAGGCATTGTGACATTCAGGCACTTTGACACTCAGGCACTGTGACACTCAGGCATTGTGACACTCTGGCGCTGTGATACTCAGGCACTGTGACAGGCATTGTGCCACTCAGGCACTGTGACTTTCTCGCACAGTGACACTCAGGCACTGTGACTCTCAGGCACTGTGACTCTCAGGTCTTGTGACACTCTGGCATTGTGACTCTCTGGCACTGTGACTCTCAGGCACTGTGACACTCAGGCTCTGTGACTCTCAGGCATTGTGTCAGTCAGGCATTGTGACAATCAGGCTCGGTGACACTCAGGCACTGTGACACTCAGGCACTGTGACACTTAGGCATTGTGACACTCGGACACTGTGACTCTCTAGCACTGTGGCACTGTGGCACTGTGACTCTCAGGCACTGTAGCTATCAGGCACTGTGACTCTCAGGCGCTGTGACACTCAGGCATTGTTACAATCTGGCACTGTGAGACTCAGGCACTGTGACTCTCTCCAATGATGATACACACTCATTGCGACACTCAGGTATTATGACTCTCAGGCCCTGTGACACTCTGGCATTGTGACACTCAGGCACTACGACACTCAGTCACGGTAGATATCAGGAAATGTGACACTCGGGCACTGTGACAATCAGGCAGTGTGACACTCAGGCACTGTGATTCTTTGGCACCATGACACTCAGGCACTCTGACTCTCAGGCACTGTGACACTCAGGCACTATAGCTCTCAGGCACTGTGACACTCAGGCACTGTGACACCCAGGCACTGCGACACTCAGGCACTGCGACACTCAGGCACTGTAGCTCTCAGGCACTGTGACACTCAGGCACTGTGACACTCATGCACCGTGACTATCAGGCACCGTGAAAATCAGGCACTGTGACACTCAGGCACTGCGACACTCAGGCACTGTGACTCTCAGGCACTGTGACTCTCAGACATTGTGACATTCAGGCATTGTGACTCTGACACTGTGACACTCAGGCAATGTGACACTCAGGCAATGTGACTCTCAGGCATTGTGACAGTCTGGCACTGTGACACGCAGGGACTGTAGCACTCTGTCACTGTGAGATTCAGGCAGTGTGACACTCAGGCTCTGTGACACTCTGGCACTGTGACACACTGGCACTGTGACTCTCAGGCACTGTGACACTTAGGCATTGTGACACTCAGGCATTGTGACACTCGGACACTGTGACTCTCTAGCACTGTGGCACTTTGGCACAGTTACTCTCAGACACTGTAGCTATCAGGCACTGTGACTCTCAGGCGCTGTGACACTCAGGCATTGTTACACTCTGGCACTGTGAGACTCAGGCACTGTGACTCTCTCCAATGGTGACACACACTCATTGCGACACTCAGGTACTATGACTCTCAGTCCCTGTGACACTCTGGCATTGTGACACTCAGGCACTGCGACACTCAGTCATGGTAGCTATCAGGCAATGTGACACTCAGGCACTGTGACAATCAGGCACTGTGACTCTCTGGCAATGAGACACTCAGGCACTGTGACACTGAGGCACTGTGACACTCAGGCACTGTGACACTCAGGGACTGTGACTCTCTGGCATTGTGACTCTCTGGCAATGTGACACTCAGGCATTGTTACACTCAGGCACTGTGACACTCAGGCACTGTGACACTCAGGCATTCTGACAGTCTGGCACCGTAACATGCAGGGACTGTGACACTCAGGCACTGTGACACTCAAGCATTATGAGACTCTGGCACTGTGACACTCAGGCACGATGACACTCAGGCACTGTGACACTTTCTCACTAAGGCATTCTGACACTCAGGAAGTGACTGCCAGGCCCAGTGCACCACTGCCACTGACACACAGGCATTGTGACTGAGGCACTGTAACGCTCAGGCACTGTGACACTCAGGCATTGTGACATAAGGCACTGTGACTCTCTGGCACTGTAACTCTCTGGCAATGTGACTCTCAGGCGTTGTGACTCTCTGGCACTGTGACTCTCAGGCACTGTGACACTCAGGCATTGTGAAACTCAGGCACTGTGACTCTCAGGCACTGTGACTCTCAGACATTGTGACACTCAGGCACTGTGACAGTCTGGCTCTGTGACTCTCAGGCAATGTGACACTCAGGCACTGTGACACTCAGGCATTGTGACACTCAGGCACTGTGACACTCAGGCACTGTGACTCTCTGGCACTGTGACTCTCAGGCACTGTGACACTCAGGCACCATTACACTCAGGCAGTGTGATACTTTGACACTGTGACACTCAGGCACTGTGACACTCAGGTACAGTGAATCTCATGCACTGTGACTCTCAGGCATTGCGACATTCAGGCATTGTGACTCTGACACTGTGACACTCAGGCATTGTGACACTCAGGCAATGTGACTATCAGGCATTGTGACAGTCTGGCACTCTGGCACTAAGGCATTGTGACATTCTGGCACTGTGACACACAGGGACTGTAGCACTCTGTCACTGTGAGATTCAGGCACTGTTACACTCAGGCACTGTGACTCTCAGGCATTGTGACTCTCAGGCACTGTGACTCTCAGGTCCTGTGACACTCAGGCATTGTGACACTCAGGCATTGTGACACTCAGGCACTGTAGCTCTCAGGCGCTGTGACACTCTGGCACTGTGATTCTCAGGCACTTTGACACTCAGGCACTGTGATGCTGAGGCACTGTGACTCTCTGGTACTGTGACACTCAAGCACTGTGACACTCTGGTACTGTGACACTCAGGCATTGTGACACTGAGGTACTGTGACTCTGGCACTGTGACTCTCTGGCACTGTGACACTCAGCCACCATGACACTCAGGCACTGTGACTCTTTGACACTGTGACCATCAGGCACTGTGACACTCAGGCACTGTGACACTCAGGCATTGTGACACTCTGGCGCTGTGATACTCAGGCACTGTGACAGGCATTGTGCCACTCAGGCACTGTGACTTTCTCGCACAGTGACACTCAGGCAGTGTGACTCTCAGGCACTGTGACTCTCAGGCCTTGTGACACTCTGGCATTGTGACTCTCTGGCACTGTGACTCTCAGGCACTGTGACACTGAGGCTCTGTGACTCTCAGGCATTGTGTCAGTCAGGCATTGTGACAATCAGGCTCGGTGACACTCAGGCACTGTGACACTCAGGCACTGTGACACTTAGGCATTGTGACACTCGGACACTGTGACTCTCTAGCACTGTGGCACTGTGGCACTGTGACTCTCAGGCACTGTAGCTATCAGGCACTGTGACTCTCAGGCGCTGTGACACTCAGGCATTGTTACAATCTGGCACTGTGAGACTCAGGCACTGTGACTCTCTCCAATGGTGACACACACTCATTGCGACACTCAGGTACTATGACTCTCAGGCCCTGTGACACTCTGGAATTGTGACACTCAGGCACTACGACACTCAGTCACGGTAGATATCAGGAAATGTGACACTCGGGCACTGTGACAATCAGGCAGTGTGACACTCAGGCACTGTGATTCTTTGGCACCATGACACTCAGGCACTCTGACTCTCAGGCACTGTGACACTCAGGCACTATAGCTCTCAGGCACTGTGACACTCAGGCACTGTGACACCCAGGCACTGCGACACTCAGGCACTGCGACACTCAGGCACTGTAGCTCTCAGGCACTGTGACACTCAGGCACTGTGACACTCATGCACCGTGACTATCAGGCACCGTGAAAATCAGGCACTGTGACACTCAGGCACTGCGACACTCAGGCACTGTGACTCTCAGGCACTGTGACTCTCAGACATTGTGACATTCAGGCATTGTGACTCTGACACTGTGACACTCAGGCAATGTGACACTCAGGCAATGTGACTCTCAGGCATTGTGAGAGTCTGGCACTGTGACACGCAGGGACTGTAGCACTCTATCACTGTGAGATTCAGGCAGTGTGACACTCAGGCTCTGTGACTCTCAGGCACTGTGACACTTAGGCATTGTGACACTCAGGCATTGTGACACTCGGACACTGTGACTCTCTAGCACTGTGGCACTGTGGCACTGTTACTCTCAGACACTGTAGCTATCAGGCACTGTGACTCTCAGGCGCTGTGACACTCAGGCATTGTTACACTCTGGCACTGTGAGACTCAGGCACTGTGACTCTCTCCAATGGTGACACACGCTCATTGCGACACTCAGGTACTATGACTCTCAGTCCCTGTGACACTCTGGCATTGTGACAATCAGGCTCTGTGACTCTCAGGCATTGTGACAATCAGGCTCTGTGACTCTCAGGCATTGTGTCACTCAGGCATTGTGACAATCAGGCTCGCTGACACTCAGGCACTGTGACTCTTTGGCACTGTGACACTCAGGCATTGTGACACTAGGACACTGTGACCCTCTGGCACTGTAGCACTCAGGCACCGTGACACTCAGGCACTGTGACTCTCAGGTGCTGTGACACTCAGGCATTGTGAGACTCAGGCACTGTGACTCTCAGGCACTGTGACTCTCAGACACTGTGACACTCAGGCACTGTGACAGTCTGGCTCTGTGACTCTCAGGCAATGTGACACTCAGGCACTGTGACACTCAGGCATTGTGACACTCAGGCACTGTGACACTCAGGCACTGTGACTCTCTGGCACTGTGACTCTCAGGCACTGTGACACTCAGGCACCATTACACTCAGGCAGTGTGATACTTTGACACTGTGACACTCAGGCACTGTGACACTCAGGTACAGTGAATATCATGCACTGTGACTCTCAGGCATTGCGACATTCAGGCATTGTGACTCTGACACTGTGACACTCAGGCATTGTGACACTCAGGCAATGTGACTATCAGGCATTGTGACAGTCTGGCACTCTGGCACTAAGGCATTGTGACATTCTGGCACTGTGACACACAGGGACTGTAGCACTCTGTCACTGTGAGATTCAGGCACTGTTACACTCAGGCACTGTGACTCTCAGGCACTGTGACTCTCAGGCACTGTGACTCTCAGGTCCTGTGACACTCAGGCATTGTGACACTCAGGCATTGTGACACTCAGGCACTGTAGCTCTCAGGCGCTGTGACACTCTGGCACTGTGATTCTCAGGCACTTCGACACTCAGGCACTGTGATGCTGAGGCACTGTGACTCTCTGGTACTGTGACACTCAAGCACTGTGACACTCTGGTACTGTGACACTCAGGCATTGTGACACTGAGGTACTGTGACTCTGGCACTGTGACTCTCTGGCACTGTGACACTCAGCCACCATGACACTCAGGCACTGTGACTCTTTGACACTGTGACCATCAGGCACTGTGACACTCAGGCACTGTGACACTCAGGCATTGTGACACTCTGGCGCTGTGATACTCAGGCACTGTGACAGGCATTGTGCCACTCAGGCACTGTGACTTTCTCGCACAGTGACACTCAGGCAGTGTGACTCTCAGGCACTGTGACTCTCAGGCCTTGTGACACTCTGGGAATATGACACTCAGGCACTGTGACACTGTGGCACTGTGACACACTGGAATTGTGACTCTCAGGCACTGTGACACTCAGGGATTATGACACTCAGGCACTGTGACACTGGCATTGTGACACTCAGGTACTGTGACACTCAGACATTGTGACACTCAGGCACTGTGACACTCAGGCACTGTGACGCTCAGGCATTGTGACATAACGCACTGTGACTCTCTGGCACTGTAACTCTCTGGCAATGTGACTCTCAGGCTTTTTGACTCTATGGCACTGTGACTCTCAGGCACTGTGACTCTCAGGCACTGTGACACTCAGCCACCATGACACACAGGCTCTGTGACTCTTTGCTCCTGTGACACTCAGGCATTGTGACATTCAGGCACTTTGACACTCAGGCACTGTGACACTCAGGCATTGTGACACTCTGGCGCTGTGATACTCAGGCACTGTGACAGGCATTGTGCCACTCAGGCACTGTGACTTTCTCGCACAGTGACACTCAGGCAGTGTGACTCTCAGGCACTGTGACTCTCAGGCCTTGTGACACTCTGGCATTGTGACTCTCTGGCACTGTGACTCTCAGGCACTGTGACACTCAGGCTCTGTGACTCTCAGGCATTGTGTCAGTCAGGCATTGTGACAATCAGGTTCGGTGACACTCAGGCACTGTGACACTCAGGCACTGTGACACTTAGGCATTGTGACACTCGGACACTGTGACTCTCTAGCACTGTGGCACTGTGGCACTGTGACTCTCAGGCACTGTAGCTATCAGGCACTGTGACTCTCAGGCGCTGTGACACTCAGGCATTGTTACAATCTGGCACTGTGAGACTCAGGCACTGTGACTCTCTCCAATGATGATACACACTCATTGCGACACTCAGGTATTATGACTCTCAGGCCCTGTGACACTCTGGCATTGTGACACTCAGGCACTGTGACAATCAGGCAGTGTGACACTCAGGCACTGTGATTCTTTGGCACCATGACACTCAGGCACTCTGACTCTCAGGCACTGTGACACTCAGGCACTATAGCTCTCAGGCACTGTGACACTCAGGCACTGTGACACCCAGGCACTGCGACACTCAGGCACTGCGACACTCAGGCACTGTAGCTCTCAGGCACTGTGACACTCAGGCACTGTGACACTCATGCACCGTGACTATCAGGCACCGTGAAAATCAGGCACTGTGACACTCAGGCACTGCGACACTCAGGCACTGTGACTCTCAGGCACTGTGACTCTCAGACATTGTGACATTCAGGCATTGTGACTCTGACACTGTGACACTCAGGCAATGTGACACTCAGGCAATGTGACTCTCAGGCATTGTGAGAGTCTGGCACTGTGACACGCAGGGACTGTAGCACTCTATCACTGTGAGATTCAGGCAGTGTGACACTCAGGCTCTGTGACTCTCAGGCACTGTGACACTTAGGCATTGTGACACTCAGGCATTGTGACACTCGGACACTGTGACTCTCTAGCACTGTGGCACTGTGGCACTGTTACTCTCAGACACTGTAGCTATCAGGCACTGTGACTCTCAGGCGCTGTGACACTCAGGCATTGTTACACTCTGGCACTGTGAGACTCAGGCACTGTGACTGTGTCGCAATGGTGACACACGCTCATTGCGACACTCAGGTACTATGACTCTCAGTCCCTGTGACACTCTGGCATTGTGACAATCAGGCTCTGTGACTCTCAGGCATTGTGACAATCAGGCTCTGTGACTCTCAGGCATTGTGTCACTCAGGCATTGTGACAATCAGGCTCGCTGACACTCAGGCACTGTGACTCTTTGGCACTGTGACACTCAGGCATTGTGACACTAGGACACTGTGACCCTCTGGCACTGTAGCACTCAGGCACCGTGACACTCAGGCACTGTGACTCTCAGGTGCTGTGACACTCAGGCATTGTGAGACTCAGGCAGTGTAGCTCTCAGGCACTGTGACACTCTGGCACTGTGACTCTTAGGCTCTTTGACACTCAGACATTGTGACGCTCAGGCACTGTGACTCTCTGCTACTGTGAAACTCAAGCACTGTGACACTCAGGCACTGTGATACTCAGGCACTGTAGCTCTCAGACACTGCGACACTCAGGCAGTGTGACTCTCAGGCACCATGAAACTCAGTCACTGTGACACTCAGGCACTGTAGCTCTCAGGCATTGTGACACTCAGGCACTGTGACTCTCAGCCACTGTAGCTCTCAGGCACTACGACACTCAGGCACTGTGACACTCAGGCACTGCGACACTCAGGCACTGTAGGTCTCGGGCACTGTGACACTCAGGCACTGTGACACTCAGGCACTGTGACGCTCAGCACTGCAGATCTCAGGCACTGTGACTCTCAGGTGCTGTGACACTCAGGCATTGTGACATACAGGCACTGTAGCTCTCAGGCTGTGTGACACTCTGGCACTGTGACACTCAGGCACTGTGATACTCAGTCTCTGTGAGATTCAGGCACTGTGACACTCAAGCATTGTGACACTAAGGTACTGTGACACTCTGGAAATGTGGCACTCTGTCACGGTGGCATTCTGGCATGGTGACACTCAGGCACGGTGACACTTAGGCACAGTGACTCTCATGCACTGTGACTCTCAGGCATTGTGACATTCAGGTATTGTGACTCTATCACTGTGACACTCAGGCTATGTGACTCTCAGGCAATGTGACTCTCAGGCAATGTGACTCTGCTACTGTGACACCCAGGCACTGTGACACTCAGGCACTGTGACTCTCTGCCACTGTGACAGTCAGGCACTGTGATACTAAGGCACTGTGACTCTCTGGCAATGTGACACTCAGGCATTGTGACACTCAGGCACTGTGACACTCAGGCACTGTGACACTTAGGCATTGTGACACTCGGACACTGTGACTCTCTAGCACTGTGGCACTGTGGCACTGTGACTCTCAGGCACTGTAGCTATCAGGCACTGTGACTCTCAGGCGCTGTGACACTCAGGCATTGTTACAATCTGGCACTGTGAGACTCAGGCACTGTGACTCTCTCCAATGATGATACACACTCATTGCGACACTCAGGTATTATGACTCTCAGGCCCTGTGACACTCTGGCATTGTGACACTCAGGCACTACGACACTCAGTCACGGTAGATATCAGGAAATGTGACACTCGGGCACTGTGACAATCAGGCAGTGTGACACTCAGGCACTGTGATTCTTTGGCACCATGACACTCAGGCACTCTGACTCTCAGGCACTGTGACACTCAGGCACTATAGCTCTCAGGCACTGTGACACTCAGGCACTGTGACACCCAGGCACTGCGACACTCAGGCACTGCGACACTCAGGCACTGTAGCTCTCAGGCACTGTGACACTCAGGCACTATAGCTCTCAGGCACTGTGACACTCAGGCACTGTGACACCCAGGCACTGCGACACTCAGGCACCGTGAAAATCAGGCACTGTGACACTCAGGCACTGCGACACTCAGGCACTGTGACTCTCAGGCACTGTGACTCTCAGACATTGTGACATTCAGGCATTGTGACTCTGACACTGTGACACTCAGGCAATGTGACACTCAGGCAATGTGACTCTCAGGCATTGTGAGAGTCTGGCACTGTGACACGCAGGGACTGTAGCACTCTATCACTGTGAGATTCAGGCAGTGTGACACTCAGGCTCTGTGACTCTCAGGCACTGTGACACTTAGGCATTGTGACACTCAGGCATTGTGACACTCAGACACTGTGACTCTCTAGCACTGTGGCACTGTGGCACTGTTACTCTCAGACACTGTAGCTATCAGGCACTGTGACTCTCAGGCGCTGTGACACTCAGGCATTGTTACACTCTGGCACTGTGAGACTCAGGCACTGTGACTCTCTCCAATGGTGACACACGCTCATTGCGACACTCAGGTACTATGACTCTCAGTCCCTGTGACACTCTGGCATTGTGACAATCAGGCTCTGTGACTCTCAGGCATTGTGACAATCAGGCTCTGTGACTCTCAGGCATTGTGTCACTCAGGCATTGTGACAATCAGGCTCGCTGACACTCAGGCACTGTGACTCTTTGGCACTGTGACACTCAGGCATTGTGACACTAGGACACTGTGACCCTCTGGCACTGTAGCACTCAGGCACCGTGACACTCAGGCACTGTGACTCTCAGGTGCTGTGACACTCAGGCATTGTGAGACTCAGGCAGTGTAGCTCTCAGGCACTGTGACACTCTGGCACTGTGACTCTTAGGCTCTTTGACACTCAGACATTGTGACGCTCAGGCACTGTGACTCTCTGCTACTGTGAAACTCAAGCACTGTGACACTCAGGCACGTGATACTCAGGCACTGTGACACTCAGGCACTGTGATACTCAGGCACTGTAGCTCTCAGTCACTGCGACACTCAGGCAGTGTGACTCTCAGGCACCATGAAACTCAGTCACTGTGACACTCAGGCACTGTAGCTCTCAGGCATTGTGACACTCAGGCACTGTGACTCTCAGCCACTGTAGCTCTCAGGCACTACGACACTCAGGCACTGTGACACTCAGGCACTGCGACACTCAGGCACTGTAGGTCTCGGGCACTGTGACTCTCAGGTGCTGTGACACTCAGGCATTGTGACATACAGGCACTGTAGCTCTCAGGCTGTGTGACACTCTGGCACTGTGACACTCAGGCACTGTGATACTCAGTCTCTGTGAGATTCAGGCACTGTGACACTCAAGCATTGTGACACTAAGGTACTGTGACACTCTGGAAATGTGGCACTCTGTCACGGTGGCATTCTGGCATGGTGACACTCAGGCACGGTGACACTTAGGCACAGTGACTCTCATGCACTGTGACTCTCAGGCATTGTGACATTCAGGTATTGTGACTCTATCACTGTGACACTCAGGCTATGTGACTCTCAGGCAATGTGACTCTCAGGCAATGTGACTCTGCTACTGTGACACCCAGGCACTGTGACACTCAGGCACTGTGACTCTCTGCCACTGTGACACTCAGGCACTGTGACTCTCTGGCACTGTGACTCTCAAGCATTGTGACACTCAGGCACTGTGACACTCAGGCAGTGTGACACTCAGGCATTGTGACACTCGGACAATGTGACTCTCTAGCACTGTGGCACTGTGGCACTGTGACTCTCAGGCACTGTAGCTATCAGGCACTGTGACTCTCAGGCGCTGTGACATTCAGGCATTGTTACACTCTGGCACTGTGAGACTCAGGCACTGTGATTCTCTCCAATGATGACACACACTCATTGCGACACTCAGGTATTATGACTCTCAGGCCCTGTGACACTCTGGCATTGTGACACTCAGGCACTACGACACTCAGTCACGGTAGATATCAGGAAATGTGACACTCAGGCACTGTGACAATCAGGCAGTGTGACACTCAGGCACTGTGATTCTTTGGCACCATGACACTCAGGCACTGTGACTCTCAGGCACTGTGACACTCAGGCACTATAGCTCTCAGGCACTGTGACACTCAGGCACTGTGACACTCAGGCACTGCGACACTCAGGCACTGTAGCTCTCAGGCACTGTGACACACAGGCACTGTGACACTCATGCACCGTGACTATCAGGCACCGTGAAAATCAGGCACTGTGACACTCAGGCACTGCGACACTCAGGCACTGTGACTCTCAGGCACTGTGACTCTCAGACATTGTGACATTCAGGCATTGTGACTCTGACACTGTGACACTCAGGCAATGTGACACTCAGGCAATGTGACTCTCAGGCATTGTGACACACTGGCACTGTGACTCTCAGGCACTGTGACACTTAGGCATTGTGACACTCAGGCATTGTGACACTCGGACACTGTGACTCTCTAGCACTGTGGCACTGTGGCACTGTTACTCTCAGACACTGTAGCTATCAGGCACTGTGACTCTCAGGCGCTGTGACACTCAGGCATTGTTACACTCTGGCACTGTGAGACTCAGGCACTGTGACTCTCTCCAATGGTGACACACACTCATTGCGACACTCAGGTACTATGACTCTCAGTCCCTGTGACACTCTGGCATTGTGACACTCAGGCACTGCGACAATCAGGCACTGTGACTCTCTGGCAATGAGACACTCAGGCACTGTGACACTCAGGCACTGTGACACTCAGGCACTGTGACACTCAGGGACTGTGACTCTCTGGCACTGTGACTCTCTGGCAATGTGACACTCAGGCATTGTGACACTCAGGCACTGTGACACTCAGGCACTGTGACACTCAGGCATTGTGACACTCAGGCACTGTGACACTCAGGCATTCTGACAGTCTGGCACCGTAACATGCAGGGACTGTGACACTCAGGCACTGTGACACTCAAGCATTATGAGACTCTGGTACTGTGACACTCAGGCACGATGACACTAAGGCACTGTGACACTTTCTCACTAAGGCATTCTGACACTCAGGAAGTGACTGTCAGGCCCTGTGCACCTCTGCCACTGACACACAGGCATTGTGACTGAGGCACTGTAACGCTCAGACACTGTGACACTCAGGCATTGTGAAATAAGGCACTGTGACTCTCTGGTACTGTAACTCTCTGGCAATGTGACTCTCAGGCGTTGTGACTCTCTGGCACTGTGCCTCTCAGGCACTGTGACACTCAGGCATTGTGACACTCAGGCACTGTGACTCTCAGGCACTGTGACTCTCAGACATTGTGACACTCAGGCACTGTGACTATCTGGCTCTGTGACTCTCAGGCACTGTGACACTCAGGCACTGTGACTCTCAGGCACTGTGACACTCAGGCACCATTACACTCAGGCAGTGTGATACTTTGACACTGTGACACTCAGGCACTGTGACACTCAGGCACTGTGACTCTCAGGCACTGTGACTCTCAGGTCCTGTGACACTCAGGCATTGTGACACACAGGCATTGTGACACTCAGGCACTGTAGCTCTCAGGCGCTGTGGCACTCTGGCACTGTGATTCTCAGGCACTTTGACACTCAGGCACTGTGATGCTGAGGCACTGTGACTCTCTGGTACTGTGACACTCAAGCACTGCGACACTCTGGCACTGTGACACTCAGGCATTGTGACACTGAGGTACTGTGACTCTGGCACTGTGACTCTTTGGCACTGTGACACTCAGACACTGTAGCTCTCAGGCACTGTGACTCTCTGGCACTGTGACACTCAGCCACCATGACACTCAGGCACTGTGACTCTTTGACATTGTGACCATCAGGCACTGTGACACTCAGGCACTGTGACACTCAGGCATTGTGACACTCTGGCGCTGTGATACTCAGGCACTGTGACAGGCATTGTGCCACTAAAGCACTGTGACGTTCTCGCAAAGTGACACTCAGGCACTGTGACTCTCAGGCACTGTGACTCTCAGGCCTTGTGACACTCTGGGAATATGACACTCAGGCACTATGACACTGGCATTGTGACACTCAGGCACTGTGACACTGTGGCAATGTGACACACTGGAATTGTGACTCTCAGGCACTGTGACACTCTGGGATTATGACACTCAGTCACTGTGACACTCAGGCACTGTGACACTCAGGCACTGTGACACTCAGGCATTGTGACACTCAGGCACTGTGACACTCAGGCATTCTGACAGTCTGGCACCGTAACATGCAGGGACTGTGACACTCAGGCACTGTGACACTCAAGCATTATGAGACTCTGGCACTGTGACACTCAGGCACGATGACACTAAGGCACTGTGACACTTTCTCACTAAGGCATTCTGACACTCAGGAAGTGACTGTCAGGCCCTGTGCACCTCTGCCACTGACACACAGGCATTGTGACTGAGGCACTGTAACGCTCAGGCACTGTGACACTCAGGCATTGTGAAATAAGGCACTGTGACTCTCTGGTACTGTAACTCTCTGGCAATGTGACTCTCAGGCGTTGTGACTCTCTGGCACTGTGACTCTCAGGCACTGTGACACTCAGGCATTGTGACTCTCAGGCACTGTGACACTCAGGGATTATGACACTCAGTCACTGTGACACTCAGGCACTGTGACACTCAGGCATTGTGACACTCAGGCACTGTGACACTCAGGCATTCTGACAGTCTGGCACCGTAACATGCAGGGACTGTGACACTCAGGCACTATGACACTCAAGCATTATGAGACTCTGGCACTGTGACACTCAGGCACGATGACACTCAGGCAGTGTGACACTTTCTCACTAAGGCATTCTGACACTCAGGAAGTGACTGTCAGGCCCTGTGCACCTCTGCCACTGACACACAGGCATTGTGACTGAGGCACTGTAACGCTCAGGCACTGTGACACTCAGGCATTGTGACATAAGGCACTGTGACTCTCTGGCACTGTAACTCTCTGGCAATGTGACTCTCAGGCGTTGTGACTCTCTGGCACTGTGACTCTCAGGCACTGTGACACTCAGGCACCATGACACTCATGCAGTGTGATACTTTGACACTGTGACACTCAGGCACTGTGACACTCAGGCATTGTGACACTCAGGTACAGTGAATCTCATGCACTGTGACTCTGTGGCATTGCAACATTCAGGCATTGTGACTCTGACACTGTGACACTCAGGCATTGTGACACTCAGGCAATGTGACTCTCAGGCATTGTGACAGTCTGGCACTGTGGCACTAAGGCATTGTGACACTCTGGCACTGTGACACACAGGGACTGTAGCACTCTGTCACTGTGAGATTCAGGCAGTGTGACACTCAGGCTCCGTGACACTCAGGCTCCGTGACACTCAGGCACTAGTGACTCTTTGCCACTCTGACACTCAGGCATTGTGACATTCAGTCACTGTGACACTCAGGCACTGTGACTCTCAGGCACTGTGACTCTCAGGCACTGTGACTCTCAGGTGCGGTGACACTCAGGCATTGTGACACTCAGTCACTGTAGCTCTCAGGCGCTGTGACACTCAGGCACTGTGATGCTCAGGCAATGTGACTCTCTGGTACTCTTACACTCAAGCACTGTGACACTCAGGCACTGTGACACTCAGGCACTGTGACTCTGTGGCACTATGACACTCAGGCACTGTGACACTCACGCACTGTAGCTCTCAGGAACTGTGACTCTCTGGCACTGTGACACTCAGCCACCATGACACTCAGGCACTGTGACTCTTTGACACTGTGACCATCAGGCACTGTGACACTCAGGCAGTGTGACACTCAGGCATTGTGACACTCTGGCGCTGTGATACTCAGGCACTGTGACAGGCATTCTGCCACTCAGGCACTGTGACTTTCTCGCACAGTGACACTCAGGCACTGTGACTCTCAGGCACTGTGACTCTCAGGCCTTGTGACACTCTGGGAATATGACACTCAGGCACTATGACACTGGCATTGTGACACTCAGGCATTGTGACACTCAGGCACTGTGACACTCAGGCACTGTGACACTCAGGCATTGTGACACTCAGACACTGTGACACTCAGGCATTCTGACAGTCTGGCACCGTAACATGCAGGGACTGTGACACTCAGGCACTGTGACACTCAAGCATTATGAGATTCTGACACTGTGACACTCAGGCACGATGACACTCAGGCACTGTGACACTTTCTCACTAAGGCATTCTGACACTCAGGAAGTGACCGTCAGGCCCTGTGCACCTCTGCCACTGACACACAGGCTTTGTGACTGAGGCACTGTAACGCTCAGGCACTGTGACACTCAGGCATTGTGACATAAGGCACTGTGACTCTCTGGTACTGTAACTCTCTGGCAATGTGACTCTCAGGCGTTGTGACTCTCTGGCACTGTGACTCTCAGGCACTGTGACACTCAGGCACTGTGACACTCAGGCACTGTGACTCTCAGACATTGTGACACTCAGGCACTGTGACTTTCTGGCTCTGTGACTCTCAGGCACTGTGACACTCAGGCATTGTGACACTCAGGTACAGTGAATCTCATGCACTGTGACTCTCAGGCATTGCGACATTCAGGCATTGTGACTCTGACACTGTGACCCTCAGGCATTGTGACACTCAGGCATTGTGACATTCAGGCACTGTGACAGTCTGGCACTGTGCACTAAGGCATTGTGACACTCAGGCACTGTGACACTCATGCACCGTGACTATCAGATACCTTGAAAATCAGGCACTGTCACACTCAGGCACTGTGACACTCAGGCACTGTGACACTCAGGCATTGTGACACTCAGGCACGGTAGCTCTCAGGCACTGTGACACTCTGGCACTGTGACAATTACGTACTGTGACACTCAGGCACTGTGACACTCAGGTATTGTCAGTCTCTTACACTGTGACACTCAGGCACTGTGACACTCAGGCGCTGTGACTCTCAGGCACTGTGACACTCAGGCACTGTGACTCTTTGCCACTGTGACACTCAGGCATTTTGACATTCAGGCAGTGTGACACTCAGGCACTGTGACTCTCAGGCACTGTGACACTCTGGCGCTGTGATACTCAGGCACTGTGACAGGCATTCTGCCACTCAGGCACTGTGAGTTTCTCGCACAGTGACACTCAGGCACTGTGACTCTCAGGCACTGTGACTCTCAGGCCTTGTGACACTCTGGGAATATGACACTCAGGCACTATGACACTGGCATTGTGACACTCAGGCATTGTGACACTCAGGCACTGTGACACTCAGGAACTGTGACACTCAGGCATTGTGACACTCAGACACTGTGACACTCAGGCATTCTGACAGTCTGGCACCGTAACATGCAGGGACTGTGACACTCAGGCACTGTGACACTCAAGCATTATGAGATTCTGACACTGTGACACTCAGGCACGATGACACTCAGGCACTGTGACACTTTCTCACTAAGGCATTCTGACACTCAGGAAGTGACCGTCAGGCCCTGTGCACCTCTGCCACTGACACACAGGCATTGTGACTGAGGCACTGTAACGCTCAGGCACTGTGACACTCAGGCATTGTGACATAAGGCACTGTGACTCTCTGGTACTGTAACTCTCTGGCAATGTGACTCTCAGGCGTTGTGACTCTCTGGCACTGTGACTCTCAGGCACTGTGACACTCAGGCACTGTGACTCTTTGCCACTGTGACACTCAGGCATTTTGACATTCAGGCAGTGTGACACTCAGGCACTGTGACTCTCAGGCACTGTGACACTCTGGCGCTGTGATACTCAGGCACTGTGACAGGCATTCTGCCACTCAGGCACTGTGAGTTTCTCGCACAGTGACACTCAGGCACTGTGACTCTCAGGCACTGTGACTCTCAGGCCTTGTGACACTCTGGGAATATGACACTCAGGCACTATGACACTGGCATTGTGACACTCAGGCATTGTGACACTCAGGCACTGTGACACTCAGGAACTGTGACACTCAGGCATTGTGACACTCAGACACTGTGACACTCAGGCATTCTGACAGTCTGGCACCGTAACATGCAGGGACTGTGACACTCAGGCACTGTGACACTCAAGCATTATGAGATTCTGACACTGTGACACTCAGGCACGATGACACTCAGGCACTGTGACACTTTCTCACTAAGGCATTCTGACACTCAGGAAGTGACCGTCAGGCCCTGTGCACCTCTGCCACTGACACACAGGCATTGTGACTGAGGCACTGTAACGCTCAGGCACTGTGACACTCAGGCATTGTGACATAAGGCACTGTGACTCTCTGGTACTGTAACTCTCTGGCAATGTGACTCTCAGGCGTTGTGACTCTCTGGCACTGTGACTCTCAGGCACTGTGACACTCAGGCACTGTGACACTCAGGCACTGTGACTCTCAGACATTGTGACACTCAGGCACTGTGACTTTCTGGCTCTGTGACTCTCAGGCACTGTGACACTCAAACACTGTGACACTCAGGCACAGTGACACTCAGGCAATGTGACTCTCAGGCATTGTGACAGTCTGGCACTCTTTCACTAAGGCATTGTGACACTCTGGCACTGTGACACGCAGGGACTGTAGCACTCTATCACTGTGAGATTCAGGCATTGTGACACTCAGGCATTGTGACAATCAGGCTCGGTGACACTCAGGCACTGTGACTCTTTGGCACTGTGACACTCAGGCATTGTGACACTAGGACACTGTGACTCTCTGGCAGTGTAGCACTCAGGCACTGTGACACTCAGGCACTGTGACTCTCAGGTGCTGTGACACACAGGCATTGTGAGACTCAGGCAGTGTAGCTCTCAGGCACTGTGACACTCTGGCAATGTGACACTCAGGCACTGTGACTCTTTGGCACTGTGACACTCAGGCATTGTGACACTAGGACACTGTGACTCTCTGGCACTGTAGCACTCAGGCACTGTGTCACTCAGGCACTGTGACTCTCAGGTGCTGTGACACTCAGGCATTGTGAGACTCAGGCAGTGTAGCTCTCAGGCACTGTGACTCTTAGGCTCTTTGACACTTAGACACTGTGATGCTCAGGCACTGTGACTCTCTGGTACTGTGACACTCAAGCACTGTGACACTCAGGCACTGTGACACTCAGGCACTGTGACTCTCTGGCACTTTGACTCCCTGGCACTGTGACACTCAGGCACTGTGACTCTCTGGCAATGTGACACTCAGGCACTGTGACACTCAGGTACTGTGACTCTTTGGCACTATGACACTCTTGCAGTGTGACACTCAGGCACTGTAGCTCTTAAGGCACTGTGATACTCAGGCACTGTAGCTCTTAAGGCACTGTGATACTCAGGCACTGTAGCTCTCAGGCACTGTGACACTCAGGCATTGTGACTCTCAGGCACCATGAAACTCAGTCACTGTGACACTCAGGCACTGTAGCTCTCAGGCATTGTGACACTGAGGCACTGTGACACTCAGGCACTGCGACACTCAGGCACTGCTACACTCAGGCACTGTGACTCTCAGGTGCTGTGACACTCAGGCATTGTGACATACAGGCACTGTAGCTCTCAGGCTGTGTGACACACTGGCATTGTGACACTCAGGCACTGTGATGCTCAGTCACTGTGAGATTCAGGCACTGTGACACTCAAGCATTGTGACACTAAGGTACTGTGACACTCTGGAACTGTGGCACTCTGTCACGGTGGCATTCTGGCATGGTGACACTCAGGCACGGTGACACTCAGGCACAGTGACTCTCATGCACTGTGACTCTCAGGCATTCTGACATTCAGGTATTGTGACTCTATCACTGTGACACTCAGGCAATGTGACTCTCAGGCAATGTGACTCTGCTACTGTGACACCCAGGCACTGTGACACTCAGGCACTGTGACTCTCTGCCACTGTGACAGTCAGGCACTGTGACACTAAGGCACTGTGACTCTCTGGCGCTGTGACTCTCAGGCAGTGTGACACTCAGGCTCTGTGACTCTCTGGCAATGTGACACTCAGGCACTGTGACACTCAGGCACTGTACCTCTCTGGCACTGTGACTCCCTGGCACTGTGACACAAGGGAATTGTAACTCTCAGGCACTGTGACACTCAGGCACTGTGACTCTTTGCCACTGTGACACTCAGGCATTGTGACATTCAGGCACTGTGACACTCAGGCACTGTGACTCTCAACCGCAGTGACATTCAGGCACTGTGACTCTCTGGCACTGTGACTCTCAGGCACTGTGACACTCAGGCACCATTACACTCTGGCACTGTGATACTTTGACACTGTGACACTCAGGCATTGTGACACTCAGGTATTGTGACACTCAGTTACAGTGAATCTCATGCACTGTGACTCTCAGCCATTGTGACATTCAGGCATTGTTACTGTGACACTCAGGCATTGTGACACCCAGGCAATGTGAATCTCAGGCATAGTGACACTCTGGCACTGTGACACACAGGGACTGTAGCACTCTGTCACTGTCAGATTCAGGCAGTGTGACACTCAGGCTCCGTGACACTCAGGCAATATGACACTCAGGCACTGCGACTCTTTGCCACTGTGACACTCAGGCATTGTGACATTCAGGCACTGTGACACTCAGGCACTGTGACACTCAGGTATTGTGACACACAGGCACTGTGACTCTCTGGCACTGTGACACTGAGGCACTGTGACTCTCTGGCACTGTGACACTCAGGCACAGGGACTCCCTGGCACAGTGACTCTCTGGCAATGTGACACTCAGGCACTGTGACACTCAGGCACTCTGACTCTCTGGCACAGTGACTCTCTGGCACTATGACACTCAGGCACTGTGACTCTCTGGCACTGTGTCACTCAGGTACTGTGACTCTCAGTCACTTTGCCACTCTGGCACTGTGACACTCAGGCACTCTGACTCTCTGGCACAGTGACTCTCTGGCACTGTGACACTCAGGCACTGTGACTCTCTGGCACTGTGTCACTCAGGCACTGTGACTCTCAGTCACTTTGCCACTCTGGCACTGTGACGCTCATGCACTGTGACTCTCTGGTACTGTGACACTCAAACACTGTGACACTCAGGCACAGTGACACTCAGGCACTGTGACTCACAGGCATAGTGACACTCAGGCACCATGACACTCAGGCACTATGAATCTTTGACACTGTGACACTCAGGCACTGTGACACTCAGGCATTGTGACACTCAGGCACTGTGACTCTCAGGCATAGTGACACTCAGGCACTGTGACTCTCAGGCATAGTGACACTCATGCACCATGACACTCAGGCACTATGAATCTTTGACACTGTGACACTCAGGCACTGTGACACTCAGGCATTGTGACACTCAAACACTGTGACACTCAGGCACAGTGACACTCAGGCACTGGGACTCTCAGGCATAGTGACACTCAGGCACCATGACACTCAGGCACTATGAATCTTTGACACTGTGACACTCAGGCACTGTGACACTCAGGCATTGTGACACTCAGGCACTGTGACTCTCTGGCACTGTGACTCTGGCACTGTGACACTCAGGCACTGTGACTCTTTGACACTGTGACACTCAGGCACTGTGACACTCAGGCACTGTGACTCACAGGCACTTTGACTCTCTGGCACTGTGACACTCAGGCACAGTGACTCCCTGGCACTGTGACTCTCTGGCAATGTGACACTCAGGCACTGTGACACTCAGGCATTGTGACACTCAGGCACTGTGACTCTCAGGCACCGTGACACTCAGGAACTGTGGCTATTTGACACTGTGACACTCAGGCGCTGTGACACTCAGGCACTGTGACTCTGGTACCGTGACACTCAAGCACTGTGACACTCAGGCACTGTGACTCTCTGGCACTGTGACTCTCAGGCACTGTGACTCTCTGGTACTGTGACACTCAGGCACTTTGACTCGCAGGCACTTTGACTCTCTGGCACTGTGACACTCAGGCACAGTGACTCCCTGGCACTGTGACTCTCTGGCAATGTGACACTCAGGCACTGTGACACTCAGGCATTGTGACACTCTGGCTCTGTGACTCTCAGGCACCGTGACACTCAGGAACTGTGGCTATTTGACACTGTGACACTCAGGCGCTGTGACACTCAGGCACTGTGACTCTGGTACCGTGACACTCAAGCACTGTGACAATCAGGCACTGTGACTCTCTGGCACTGTGACTCTCAGGCACTGTGACTCTCAGGCACTGTGACACTCAGGCACTGTACCTCTCTGGCACTATGACTCCCTGGCACTGTGACACAAGGGAATTGTGACTCTCAGGCACTGTGACACTCAGGCACTGTGACACTCAGGGACTGTGACTCTCAGGCACTGTGACACTCAGGCATTGTGGCACTCTGGCACGGTGGCACTCAGGCACTGTGACACTCAGGCATTGTGACTCTCAGGCATTGTGCCAATCTGGCACTGTGACACTAAGGCATTGTGAAACTAAGGCACTGTGACACTCAGGGAAAATGACACTCAGGCACTGTGACACTGGCATTGTGACACTCAGGCACTGTGACACTCAGGCACTGTGACACTCAGGCATTGTGACACTCAGGCACTGTGACACTGGCATTGTGACACTCAGGCACTGTGACACTCAGGGACTGTGACACTCAGGCATTGTGACAGTCTGGCACCGTAACATGCAGGGACTGTGACACTCAGGCACTGCGACACTCAGGCATTGTGACTCTCAGGCACCATGAAACTCAGTCACTGTGACACTCAGGCACTGTAGCTCTCAGGCACTACGACACTCAGGCATTGTGACACTCAGGCACTGTGACGCTCAGCACTGCATATCTCAGTCACTGTGACTCTCAGGTGCTGTGACACTCAGGCATTGTGACATACAGGCACTGTAGCTCTCAGGCTGTGTGACACTCTGGCACTGTGACACTCAGGCACTGTGATACTCAGTCACTGTGAGATTCAGGCACTGTGACACTCAAGCATTTTGACACTAAGGTACTGTGACACTCTAGAACTCTGGCGCTCTGTCACGGTGGCATTCTGGCATGGTGACACTCAGGCATGGTGACACTCAGGCACAGTGACTCTCATGCACTGAGTCTCTCAGGCATTGTGACATTCAGCTATTGTGACTCTATCACTGTGACACTCAGGCAATGTGACTCTCAGGCAATATGATTCTGCTACTGTGACACCCAGGCACTGTGACACTCAGGCACTGTGACTCTTTGCCACTGTGACAGTCAGGTACTGTGACACTAAGGCACTGTGACTCTCTGGCGCTGTGACTCTCAGGCACTGTGACACTCAGGCTCTGTGACTCTCTGGCAATGTGACACTCAGGCACTGTACCTCTCTGGCACTGTGACTCCCTGGCACTGTGACTCCCTGGCACTGTGACACAAGGGAATTGTGACTCTCAGGCACTGTGACACTCAGGCACTGTGACTCTTTGCCACTGTGACACTCAGGCATTGTGACATTCAGGCACTGTGACACTCAGGCACTGTGACTCTCAACCACAGTGACACTCAGGCACTGTGACTCTCTGGCACTGTGACTCACAGGCACTGTGACACTCAGGCACTGTGACTCTCAGGCATTGTGACATTCAGTTCCAGTGAATCTCATGCACTGTGACTCTCAGCCATTGTGACATTCAGGCATTGTGACTCTGGCACTGTGACACTCAGGCATTGTGACACCCAGGCAATGTGAATCTCAGGCATAGTGACACTCTGGCACTGTGACACACAGAGACTGTAGCACCCTCTCACTGTCAGATTCAGGCAGTGTGACACTCAGGCTCCGTGACGCTCAGGCACTATGACACTCAGGCACTGCGACTCTTTGCCACTGTGACACTCAGGCATTGTGACATTCAGGCACTGTGACTCTCTGGCACTGTGACACTGAGGCACTGTGACTCTCTGGCACTGTGACACTCAGGCACTGTGACACTCAGGTATTGTGATACTCAGGCACTGTGATTCTCTGGCACTGTGACACTGAGGCACTGTGACTCTCTGGCACTGTGACACTCAGGCACTGCACCTCTCTGGCACAGTGACTCTCTGGAAATGTGACTCTCAGGCACTGTGACACTCAGGCATTGTGACACTCAGGCGCTGTGACTCGCTGGCACTGTGACTCTCTGGCACTGTGACACTCAGGCACTGTGACTCCCTGCTACTGTGACTCTCAGGCACTCTGATACTCAGGCACTGTGACACTCAGGTATTGTGACACTCAGGCACTGTGACTCTCTGGCACTGTGACACTCAGGCACTGTGACTCACAGGCACTGTGACTCTCTGGCACTGTGACACTCAGGCACAGTGACTCCCTGGCACTGTGACTCTCTGGCAATGTGACACTCAGGCACTGTGACTCTCAGGCACCGTGACACTCAGGAACTTTGGCTATTTGACACTGTGACACTCAGTGACTGTGACACTGATGCATTGTTACACTCAGGCACTGTGTCTATCAGGCACTGTGACATTCAGGCACTGTGACACTCAGGCACTGTGACTCTGGTACTGTGACACTCAAGCACTGTGACACTCAGGCACTGTGACTCTCTGGCACTGTGACTCTCAGGCACTGTGACTCTCTGGTACTGTGACACTCAGGCACTGTGACTCTCAGGCACTTTGACACTCTGGCACTGTCACACTCAGGCATTGTGACACTCAGGCACTGTGACTCTCTGGTACTGTGACACTCAAGCACTGTGACTCTCTGGCACTGTGACTCTCAGGCACTGTGACACTCAGGCACTGTACCTCTCTGGCACTATTACTCCCTGGCACTGTGACACTCGGGTATTGTGACTCTCACGCACTGTAACTCTCAGGCACTGTGACACTCAGGCACTGTGACGCTCAGGCACTGTGACACTCAGGGACTGTGATTCTCAGGCATGTGACACTCAGGCATTGTGGCACTCTGGCACGGTGGCACTCAGGCACTGTGACACTCAGGCATTGTGACTCTCAGGCATTGTGCCAATCTGGCACTGTGACACTAAGGCATTGTGAAACTCAGGCACTGTGACTCTCAGGCACTGTGACACTCAGGCACCATGACACTCAGGCACTGTGACTCTTTGACACTGTGACACTCAGGCACTGTGACACTCAGGCATTGTGACAGGCACTGTAACTCGCTGGCACTGTGACTCTCTGGCACTGTGACTCTCAGGCGCTGTGACACTTGGACACTGTGACTCTCTGGCAGAATGACACTCAGGCACTGTGACACTCAGGCATTGTGACATAAGGCACTGTGACTCTCAGGCACTGTGACGCTCAGGCACTGTGACACTCATAGACCGTGACTCTCAGGCACTGTGACACTCAAGCACTGTGACTCTCAGGCATTGTGGCAGTCTGGCACGGTGGCACTCAGGCACTGTGACACTCAGGCATTGTGACATAAGGCACTGTGACGCTCAGGCACTGTGACACTCAGGCACTGTGACTCTCAGGCATTGTGCCACTCTGGCACGGTGGCACTCAGGCACTGTGACACTCAGGCATTGTGACTCTCAGGCATTGTGCCAATCTGGCACTCTGACACTAAGGAATTGTGACTCTCAGGCACTGTGGCAGTCAGGCACTGTGACTCTTTGATACTGTGACACTGTAGTGAAGGATGCTTATGGTCAGGATTGTGCCCCAAACATTTCTGGAACATACTCTTCTGAGTGTTAAACCTTTTTATTTCCCGCTTCTTTCTGAGGGCAACAGGGGGGATCCTGGCGCCACTGAGTCCCGGTAAACAGCCTGGGCATAGCATATACTTACACCATATTTGGTAGGTATTAGTCCATTGGTTAACCTTGCATTAGCAACAGAATGCTCATTGGGCCAGTATTCCCTGGGGCAAATGGTAAATAGGGGTCGTTTGGTTAATGAGCCCCCCCACATCGTGTTGGAGCCTGTGAGTGTGTGCGTGCCAGTGCTGCCGTAGTCCACCTTGCCCGGGACGCAAGCCAGTGCCCCAAGAGACCTCACGCTCCTTTGCCACCGTCACCCAGCTGCGTGCGGTGCCGTGGACAGTATCCCGTGGGATCGACAACTGCGCGACCCATTGCCACAGGAGAAACGCCAGCAGCCCGTGTGAACCAGCGTCGCTGACCTGCCACAGCCCCCCTCGAGCGGGAGACCTTTGTGTCCTGGGAGGAGCAGCAGCCACGCGGTGCAGCCACGCGGCCAGCGCCATTTCCTGTCTCCGTCTTACGGCACATCCGTGCCACGTTTCTGGACTATAAATATTATTAAGGAGAGATCTCACGAAGTCCTCAGCTTGTAAGTCAAGCCTTTCTTTATAGTTTCCAGTTAAGGTAGCGTTTGGATTTCTCCGAGTGGAGGGTTGCCGGTCACCGACCAACCCCTCCCCTGCCGCTTTCTGAATTAGTTTCGATTCTAAGTTCTGTGAATTGTTTGATTCAATTGCCCACATTTAAACATTCGGTAAACATTGTTTCCCTAACTGGATATTGATACCTGTGAAGGGTGACTGTAAATACCCCGTTACAGAGTTTATAAATAAATTTAACATATATTTTCATTGGTGTATCTGCCGCTCATTTTCTGAGGGCATTTTCACAACATTAATGGCGCAGTGCAAGGGTTATCCAATAAGTGACTATCTTTACAGAATGGGATACGTGGTGACACAATCCGATATACAATGGGCTATAGAAAATATGACAAATCCGGACCAAATTACTACGAAATTAACCGAATACGTGGTCGAGCTATGCGCTGACCCAACCGCAGTAACCAAGGAAAGAGTTACTGCGATCGGGGCTTGCATAATGCGAGCATAAGACGAATTTACAGCATTGCAATAAGAGATTAAAAAACTCGAGCTAAAAAATAACTCCCTGGAAAGAGAGTTAGGAAAGGCCGAGGCACAAAATGGTAAACTTCATGACTTGTTTACGTTGCAAATTAAAGAAAGCAACGCTACTCTCAAGGCATTTGCGGGATCAGACAGAGACTCTGATTCAAACCTCCCTGGGATCTCCCAGCCGCCTAGCCCTGAGGAGCCCCGCGGCCGCGATGTCGTGCCCGGACCCATATCTCCTGTACCGTCCTTCTACGAATTCCCCCCACCGCAGTTTCACGGAAAGAACTTAAAAGTAGCGAGTCCCACCGTAGCGCAAGACTTTAGACCCACGGTCTCCTTGGAGCTGCCGACGCTCCAAACAGCGAGTCCCGATTCACCCGTTCAGCCCAGCACGTCAGCAGCAGCGCGCGAATTAAATCCGCCTGCTAGTAGTGCTCCAAGGAGCATAGTCCGGAAAAAATACCGGAGCTACCAAACGGAGAGAAACCCGTCTGACCGGGGCGATACGGATTACAGTTCGGAAGACGAACCCGTACGGAGCAAAGCCGTGTATTTACGTCCCGTTCTTAAAGAGCAATACACGGATGGCCACTGCGGCCGAGGGACAACAACTACCTCCGTTCGCCCCTATAGCGGAGCAAAGCTTCGGGAGCTGCAGGAGACGTTCGCACGAGAACTGGACGAGTCGGTAACAGACTTTTTGTATCGCGTTATGGAATTGGGTGGGGACACAATTATTTTGGACCGTAATGAAGCAAAAGGCTGTTCATGGGGCCATGAGGTATTTTTGGGGATGGGTCCAGAGGGACACCACTCGTTAACTTCCCGTATAGCTCACTGGGCTGGAAGTTTAGACCCTATAGATAGAGATGAACCAACAGAAGTGAGGGTTACAAGTTCGGCTGAACTTACTGCCGCAATTAAAAGGTTGGCGTGCGTTCAAGCAATGTACGATCACGGGGCATATTCTTCCCCATTAGATGCCCCAATTAACCCAGTGCGACTCAAAATTCTAATCCGTGGTCTGCCGCCGGGTCTAAAAAATGTATGTGATGCCAAAAAGGAGGAAATTGAACGAGTAATCGAAAGGAATAATGCCTCTGCTAATTCCCAGGAACACCACTTAACTTGGGAAGAGCTTCTAATGGCATTATCCCACAAGGGCCGAGACCTGGGCTATTCTGACCATACGCTCACGGCCAAAACTCCCAGCGACAGACACCATACCGGCTTCAAAGGCAACCACGCGGCGCCGCCGCGGGGGAAGAAGCAGGAAGTGCGCCACGCTAAGGCATCCCCTACTGCAACTTCTGCGAGCTCAAGCAGCAGCGCGGAGTCAGATCGCAGTCATCCGGGAAGTCCCAGAGGGAGGAATTCCCACCGCCGGAGAGATAAACAGCGTACTTCTAAGAGATCCTCCTCACCCAGAGAGAAATGGTATCGACTAGCACAGTCTCTGAATGTACCTGAATCCGTGATAGCGCCATTAGAAACGGGACTATTAAAAGGAATAGTGCTGGCCTTGCAAAATAAATCCGGCAGCTGGAAAGAGGACAACTACAGAAGTGATCGCCGCGGCAAGGAGAATGGAGCTGGAAGCAGCAGTCCTAAAACTGTTTCCCCCAGCAAGGATGCTAACCCCTTCATACCTCGCCGCCAGAGCCCAGATAAAAAGCCAAAAAACTAGACACAGCGGTGACTGGTCCAGGCCTCACTCATCGCTTTGTTAACACTTGTCAATGGTCTGAGGATCCAGAGCCTTTCATTTTGATTCCCACTGGACCTGATCGAACTGCTGTAAAATTCCTTATTGACACTGGGGCGCAGATCAGTGTTTTGAATGTGCAACAAGCCAAACGCTTGAGAATCTTACCATCCCGCAAGAAGATAAAGATACAGGGTGTTACAGGAATGCCTCATACATGCCATTTAGCCAAAACAAGGTTGTGGCTTCCTGGCGACAAGCGGAGGACCCTGGTAGAAGTTGCCCTGAGTCCGTACCCAGAGAACATCCTCAGATTTGATGTTTTAGCTGGAAAACGGTGGCATCTCCCTAATGGTACCTTGTGGTGCTTTGGCTCCTATGGAGTACGAGCAAAAGGGACCAGAACCGCTCGGGTAGGCACTCTCCAAATTGCTCCACCCTTACCCAAATCGAGTATCACATGTGTTGCACAATATTCCCTACCAGCAGCAGCCAGACAAGGTATCACTGAGGTGATTGCAGACCTGGAAAAGAGACAAATCATCACCAGGACGCACTCACCCTATAACTCACCAGTGTGGCCAGTGCGTAAACCTGACGGACGATGGAGACTCACCATTGACTACAGAAGACTCAACAGCAACACACCTCCTCTCACTGCTGCAGTCCCAAGCCTGACATCCATCGTGACAGCAATCCAAGCTGCATCACATACTTGGATGGCCTCACTGGACATTAAGGACATGTACTTTATGATCCCTCTACGTGAGGAAGACAAACCACAGTTCGCTTTCACGTGGCAAGGTTCCCAATTCACCTTCAATCGTCTTCCCCAGGGGTACAAGCACTCAGGAACCATTGCACACAATTCCCTAGCAGCACTGTTAGACACCATTGAAGTCCCAAAAGATGTAAGTGTGTACCAGTACATAGATGACATCTTTGTCGGGGGAAATGACAAAGGTAAGGTGGGTTCAGTAGCTGCAGCGATCTGGGATCTTTTAACCAAAAATGGGTTACAAGTTCCACAAGACAAATGTCAAGGCCCAAGCCAAGAGATTAAGTTTCTTGGATCCTGGTGGGTTGCAGGAGCAGTATCAGTGCCAGAGGATGCTCTTGAGGCTATTGAAAGGGATCAACTTCCCAATAACAAAAGGGAGCTTCAGCAGCTCTTGGGTACCTTGGGTTACTGGAGAAAACATATTCCAGGTTTCTCAGTAATTGCTCGTCCCCTCTATGACCTGCTTAAAAAGAACAGAGTCTGGGACTGGACCCCAAGGCACACTGAAAGCCTAAAAGTCTTGAAGGACGAATTAAAGGCTTACCAGAAATTGGGCCCTTTGCACCCACATGACCCCTTAAGGGCAGAATGGGGCTTTTCTGAACATGCTTCCTATTGTGGGGTTTTTCAAAGAGGACCCAAAGGCCCGAACAGAGCTCCTTTATTCTCTTCAACAGCATTCAAAGATGCTGAAAAGAGATACTCTGAATGGGAGAAGGGACTCCTGTCTTTGACCCGGGCTGTCAAAGAGGCCAAGAAGCTGCGCACTGTGCAGGATATCGTAGTGCAGGGCCCATTCCCTCTGCTCAAAGCAATCCTAAAGGGAACCCCTCCACCAGAGGGAATTGCTCAGAAGGCTACCGTGAGAAAATGGTATGCCTATCTGGAAGGGATGGCTCAGCTTATGCCTCTAAGAGAGGGACCCACAAAGGTGTCCAAATTGCAGCAGCCCATCAACCCACATACTGTTCCTCTATGCCAGCCCTACAAGCCGTCTCCTATTCAGGTAGCACCTGAATTGACTGCTGATGCCAATACTGAAGGAGTGTGGTTCACCGATGCATCCGCCCAAAGGGTAGGATCACAGTGGCATTATAAAGCCGCAGCACTGGAAATTGGCACAGACAGAACTGTCATTGAAGAGGGTGAAGGCAGTGCCCAAGTGGGAGAACTGCGTGCCCTCATGCTAGCTGTGGAAAATGGTGCAGAGACCATATACACTGATTCGTATGCCACTTTCAAAGGTGCCACCGAATGGATTTGCCAGTGGGAAGCAAATCAATGGATAGTTGGCAACACACCAGTTTGGAGGGCAACTGACTGGCAAAGACTACTAGAGATAAGTCGAGCCAGGACTATCAGAGTAGGATGGGTGAAGGGACACTCTAAGAAGCAAACCCCTGCTGCTACTTGGAATCAACAAGTAGATGACTTAGCAAAAATCAGTGTAGTTGATCGTGAGGAAAAGGAGTGGGAGCGACTGGCTGAGTGGCTACATATTAAAAGAGGTCACTCAGGTAAGTCAGACCTTTACTACGAATGCAGATCCAGGGGGTGGCCAGTTTCTCTGACCACATGCGAAACCATTGTTTCAGCCTGCCCTCAGTGCCAGGTTAGATTAAAAGCTAACCATCCTGGTCTGGCTCCAGCCCAGCATATTAAGAAAGACAAAGTGCTATGGAGCACATGGCAAATTGATTGTGTGGGTCCCCTCCGACCCTCACATGGGAAAAAATACATACTGGTAGGGGTAGAAGTGGTTTCAGGCTTAGTCATGGCCACTGCCACTAGCACTGCTTCAGGAGCTCAAACCATTGACACTCTAAAGAACTGGTTCAGCATTCTGCCTATGCCTGAACATATTCAGAGTGATAATGGTTCACATTTCACCTCAGCCTTAGTGCAAGACTGGGCCCGAGGAGAAGGAGTCAAATGGATGTTTCATACTCCATATTATCCCCAGGCAAATGGCATGGTGGAAAGGGCAAATGGCCTCATCAAGAAACATGCAAATGTTTCAAGGAGTAACTGGGACAAACGCCTGCCTTCTGCAGTTTTCATTGTAAACAATCGATGGGGAACTTATGGCAGCCCCAAAGTCAAGGCATTCTGCCCTGCTGACCCAGTTAGGGATGTCAGCCACATGCCAGGGAAGGCAAAAGATGAACACCCACATTCACTAACAGAGATGCAGGTGGGCCAACCAGTGTTAGTGAAACTGCCTTCTATTGGGATTGTACCCATGACACTGGCTAAGCCCAGGGGTCTATACGCTTGGGAGGCTACTGACATCAATGGGAAAACTCATCGCATAAGTGCTCGGTGGGTCATTCCGAATTACTAACTGTTAAGCCCGGCTTTAAACACCATGGCCAGTTTTGCTTCCCCACAGAGTGACAACGGTTCCAGTGGACAGACTATCCTGGAGATGAAGACCCATCTCGGGAGTAACAGGGATCCATCACCAGTCAGGGGGTGGAGACTAGAAAACACTAAAGTCATAGGTACTGACGTTAGAATTAAGAAGTTCTATCCTGATGTAGTATGCTTTTTTTAGAGTACAGTTGTACAGTTCTGAGATACGTATATATATGTATGATGTTCTTGTGATGTTTATATATAATGTTTAATTCACCTTTGATAGAGTTTAATCATAGAACAGCATTTGCCCACATATAGTTGCCCACAAGCAGGGGGTGGAATGTAGTGAAGGATGCTTATGGTCAGGATTGTGCCCCAAACATTTCTGGAACATACTCTTCTGAGTGTTAAACCTTTTTGTTTCCTGCTTCTTTCTGGGGGCAACAGGGGGGATCCTGGCGCCACTGAGTCCAGGTAAACAGCCTGGGCATAGCATATACTTACACCATATTTGGTAGGTGTTAGTCCATTGGTTAACCTTGCGTTAGCAACAGAATGCTCATTGGGCCAGTATTCCCTGGGGCAAATGGTAAATAGGGGTCGTTTGGTTAATGAGCCCCCCCACATCGTGTTGGAGCCTGTGAGTGTGTGCGTGCCAGTGCTGCCGTAGTCCACCTTGCCCGGGACTCAAGCCAGTGCCCCAAGAGACCTCACGCTCCTTTGCCACCGTCACCCAGCTGCGTGCGGTGCCGTGGACAGTATCCCGTGGGATCGACAACTGCGCGACCCATTGCCACAGGAGAAACGCCAGCAGCCCGTGTGAACCAGCGTCGCTGACCTGCCACAGCCCCCCTCGAGCGGGAGACCTCTGTGTCCTGGGAGGAGCAGCAGCCACGCGGTGCAGCCACGCGGCCAGCGCCATTTCCTGTCTCCGTCTTACGGCACATCCGTGCCACGTTTCTGGACTATAAATATTATTAAGGAGAGATCTCACGAAGTCCTCAGCTTGTAAGTCAAGCCTTTCTTTATAGTTTCCAGTTAAGGTAGCGTTTGGATTTCTCCGAGTGGAGGGTTGCCGGTCACCGACCAACCCCTCCCCCGCCGCTTTCTGAATTAGTTTCGATTCTAAGTTCTGTGAATTGTTTGATTCAATTGCCCACATTTAAACATTCAGAAAACATTGTTTCACTAACCGGATATTGATACCTGTGAAGGGTGACTGTAAATACCCCGTTACAGAGTTTATAAATAAATTTAACAAATATTTTCATTGGTGTATCTGCCGCTCATTTTCTGAGGGCATTTTCACAACAGACACTGAGGCACTGTGACAATCAGGCATTGTGACACTCAGGCACTGTGCCTCTCAGGCACCGTGACACTCAGGCACTGTGACTCTTTGACACTGTGACACTCAGGCACTGTGACACTCAGGCATTGCGACACTCAGGCACTGTGACTCTCTGGCACTGTCACTCTCTGGCACTGTGACACTCAGGCACTGTCACTCTCTGATACGGTGACACTCAAGCACTGTGACTCTCAGGCACTGTGACACTCAGGCACTGTGACACTCGGGCACTGTGACTCTCTGGCACTGTGACACTCAGGCACTGTGACACTCAGGCATTGTGACACTCAGGCACTGTGACTCTCTGGCACTGTGACACTCAGGCACTGTGAATCTCTGGCACTGTGACTCTCTGGCACTGTGACACTCAGGCACTGTGAATCTCTGACAATGTGGCACTAAGACATTGTTACACTCAGGCACTGTGACACTCAGGCACAGTACCTCTCTGGCACTGTAACTCCCTCGCACTGTGACACTCAGGCACTGTGACTACCAGGCACTGTGACTCTCTGGCAATGTGACACTCGGGCATTGTGACTCTCAGGCACTATGACACTCAGGCATTGTGACTCTCTGGCACTGTGACTCTCAGGCATTGTGACTCTCTGGCACTGTGACACTCAGGCACTGCACCTCTCAGGCACTGTGACACTCAGGCACTGTGACACTCAGGCACTGTGACTCTCAGGCATTGTGGCACTCAGGCACTGTGACTCTCAGGCATTGTGGCACTCTGGCACTGTGACACTCAGTTATTGTGACACTCAGGCACTGTGACACTCAGGCAATCTGACACTCAGGCATTGCGATACTCAGGCACTGTGACTCTCTGGCACTGTCACTCTCTGGCACTGTGACACTCAGCCACTGTGACACTCAGGCACTGTGACACTCAGGCATTGCGACACTCAGCCACTGTGACACTCAGGCACTGTGACTCTCTGGCACTGTGACACTCACGCACTGTGACACTCAGGCACTGTGACTCCCTGGCACTGTGACTCTCTGGCACTGTGACATTAAGGCATTGTGTCTCTCAGGCACTG